>NW_022611214.1:0-26233 GCF_004382195.2 Drosophila sechellia
TAAAAACAATTCTCGAAAATGGAAATCGAAGAAACTAAACTAAATTCGAAAGTAGAAGTCGAATTAAAAAAAAATAATTTTGAATTGTGGTAATCAAAATAAGTTGTGTGTATATGGACCATAATATACACGCGTTGCGAATATGTATTGTTCATCTATGTTATGAGCATACGTTGGCTAATGCAACAACTAAAATATACAATGTTTGTACCTGTCATCCATCAGGTTAATGTTTTATATAAATTTTGCAGTATGTGTCACCCAAAATAGCAAACCATAACCAGATTATTATGATACATAATGCTTATTGAAACTAAGACATTTCGCAACATTTTTTTAGGTATAATAAATTTATTGAAGGAATTGATATATGCCAGTAAAATGGTGTATTTTTAATTTCTTTCAATAAAAACAATATTGACATTATAAATTGAATTATAAAACTTAAGCGGTGGATCACTCGGCTCATGGGTCGATGAAGAACGCAGCAACTGTGCGTCATCGTGTGAACTGCAGGACACATGAACATCGACATTTTGAACGCATATCGCAGTCCATGCTGTTATGTACTTTAATTAATTTATAGTGCTGCTTGGCTACATATGGTTGAGGGTTGTAAGACTAGCTAATTAAGTTGTTTATAAATTTTTTATAAGCATATGGTAATTATTGGATAATAATGATTTATTCATAATATTAAAAAAGAAATGAAAAACATTATCTCACATTTGAATGTGAAAACGAAGAGAAATATTTTTTTTCAATCAAATAATACTGAGAAATGTCTAGCATAAAAAATTGAAATATTTTTCATCTAGAATTGTCTCTTATTAATGATTCGGAAAAGAAAAATCTTGGTTTTGTTATTATTCTTCGTTGGTTCGTTAAATGGATAAAAATGACTTTGCTTACAAGAACTATTGGAACTATTTATAACGAATTTAATTGATGTTTTATCATTTATATATAAAGAATTTATGGCAAAATATAGTTATATATACAACCTCAACTCATATGGGACTACCCCTGAATTAAGCATATTAATTAGGGAGGAAAAGAAACTAACAAGGATTTTCTTAGTAGCGGCGAGCGAAAAGAAAACAGTTCAGCACTAAGTCACTTTGTCTATATGGCAAATGTGAGATGCAGTGTATGGAGCGTCAATATTCTAGTATGAAAATTAATGATTTAAGTCCTTCTTAAATGAGGCCATTTACCCATAGAGGGTGCCAGGCCCGTATAACGTTAATGATTGCTAGATGATGTTTCCAAAGAGTCGTGTTGCTTGATAGTGCAGCACTAAGTGGGTGGTAAACTCCATCTAAAACTAAATATAACCATGAGACCGATAGTAAACAAGTACCGTGAGGGAAAGTTAAAAGAACTCTGAATAGAGAGTTAAACAGTACGTGAAACTGCTTAGAGGTTAAGCCCGATGAACCTGAATATCCGTTATGGAAAATTCATCATTAAAATTGTAATATTTAAATAATATTATTAAGAATAATGTGCATTTTTTCCATATAAGGACATTGTAATCTATTAGCATATCCCAAATTTATCATAAAATATAACTTATAGTTTATTCCAATTAAATTGCTTGCATTTTAACACAGAATAAATGTTATTAATTTGATAAAGTGCTGATAGATTTATATTATTACAGAGCGTTAATTTTTCGGAATTATATAATGGCATAATTATCATTGATTTTTGTGTTTATTATATGCTCTTGTATGATTAACAATGCGAAAGATTCAGGATACCTTCGGGACCCGTCTTGAAACACGGACCAAGGAGTCTAACATATGTGCAAGTTATTGGGATGTAAACCTAATAGCGTAATTAACTTGACTAATAATGGGATTAGTTTTTTAGCTATTTATAGCTAATTAACACAATCCCGGGGCGTTCTATATAGTTATGTATAATGTATATTTATATTATTTATGCCTCTAACTGGAACGTACCTTGAGCATATATGCTGTGACCGAAAGATGGTGAACTATACTTGATCAGGTTGAAGTCAGGGGAAACCCTGATGGAAGACCGAAACAGTTCTGACGTGCAAATCGATTGTCAGAATTGAGTATAGGGCGAAAGACCAATCGAACCATCTAGTAGCTGGTTCCTTCCGAAGTTTCCCTCAGGATAGCTGGTGCATTTTAATATTATATAAAATAATCTTATCTGGTAAAGCGAATGATTAGAGGCCTTAGGGTCGAAACGATCTTAACCTATTCTCAAACTTTAAATGGTAAGAACCTTAACTTTCTTGATATGAAGTTCAAGGTTATGATATAATTGCCCAGTGGGCCACTTTTGGTAAGCAGAACTGGCGCTGTGGGATGAACCAAACGTAATGTTACGGTGCCCAAATTAACAACTCATGCAGATACCATGAAAGGCGTTGGTTGCTTAAAACAGCAGGACGGTGATCATGGAAGTCGAAATCCGCTAAGGAGTGTGTAACAACTCACCTGCCGAAGCAACTAGCCCTTAAAATGGATGGCGCTTAAGTTGTATACCTATACATTACCGCTAAAGTAATGATTTATATTACTTGTGATATAAATTTTGAAACTTTAGTGAGTAGGAAGGTACAAGGTATGCGTAGAAGTGTTTGGCGTAAGCCTGCATGGAGCTGCCATTGGTACAGATCTTGGTGGTAGTAGCAAATAATCGAATGAGACCTTGGAGGACTGAAGTGGAGAAGGGTTTCGTGTGAACAGTGGTTGATCACGAGTTAGTCGGTCCTAAGTTCAAGGCGAAAGCCGAAAATTTTCAAGTAAAACAAAAATGCCTAACTATATAAACAAAGCGAATATAATACACTTGAATAATTTTGAACGAAAGGGAATACGGTTCCAATTCCGTAACCTGTTGAGTATCCGTTTGTTATTAAATATGGGCCTCGTGCTCATCCTGGCAACAGGAACGACCATAAAGAAGCCGTCGAGAGATATCGGAAGAGTTTTCTTTTCTGTTTTATAGCCGTACTACCATGGAAGTCTTTCGCAGAGAGATATGGTAGATGGGCTAGAAGAGCATGACATATACTGTTGTGTCGATATTTTCTCCTCGGACCTTGAAAATTTATGGTGGGGACACGCAAACTTCTCAACAGGCCGTACCAATATCCGCAGCTGGTCTCCAAGGTGAAGAGTCTCTAGTCGATAGAATAATGTAGGTAAGGGAAGTCGGCAAATTAGATCCGTAACTTCGGGATAAGGATTGGCTCTGAAGATTGAGATAGTCGGGCTTGATTGGGAAACAATAACATGGTTTATGTGCTCGTTCTGGGTAAATAGAGTTTCTAGCATTTATGTTAGTTACTTGTTCCCCGGATAGTTTAGTTACGTAGCCAATTGTGGAACTTTCTTGCTAAAATTTTTAAGAATACTATTTGGGTTAAACCAATTAGTTCTTCAATTATAACGATTATCAATTAACAATCAATTCAGAACTGGCACGGACTTGGGGAATCCGACTGTCTAATTAAAACAAAGCATTGTGATGGCCCTAGCGGGTGTTGACACAATGTGATTTCTGCCAGTGCTCTGAATGTCAAAGTGAAGAAATTCAAGTAAGCGCGGGTCAACGGCGGGAGTAACTATGACTCCTTAAGGTAGCCAAATGCCTCGTCATCTAATTAGTGACGCGCATGAATGGATTAACGAGATTCCTACTGTCCCTATCTACTATCTAGCGAAACCACAGCCAAGGGAACGGGCTTGGAATAATTAGCGGGGAAAGAAGACCCTTTTGAGCTTGACTCTAATTGGCAGTGTAAGGAGACATAAGAGGTGTAGAATAAGTGGGAGATATTAGACCTCGTTTGGTATCGTCAATGAAATACCACTACTCTTATTGTTTCCTTACTTACTTGATTAAATGGAACGTGTATCATTTCCTAGCCATTATACGGATATATTTATTATATCTTATGGTATTGGGTTTTGATGCAAGCTTCTTGATCAAAGTATCACGAGTTTGTTATATAATCGCAAACAAATTCTTTAATAAAACGATGCATTTATGTATTTTTGATTTGAAAATTTGGTATAACTCCAATTACTCAGGTATGATCCAATTCAAGGACATTGCCAGGTAGGGAGTTTGACTGGGCGGTACATCTCTCAAATAATAACGGAGGTGTCCCAAGGCCAGCTCAGTGCGGACAGAAACCACACATAGAGCAAAAGGGCAAATGCTGACTGATCTCGGTGTTCAGTACACAAGGGACAGCAAAAGCTCGGCCTATCGATCCTTTTGGTTAAAGAGTTTTTAACAAGAGTGTCAGAAAAGTTACCATAGGGATAACTGGCTGTGGCGGCCAAGCGTTCATAGCGACGTCGCTTTTTGATCCTTCGATGTCGCTCTTCCTATCATTGTGAAGCAAAATTCACAAGCGTTGGATTTTCACCCATGCAAGGGAACGTGAGCTGGGTTTAGACCGTCGTGAGACAGGTTGTTTTACCCTACTAATGACAAAACGTTGTTGCGACAGCATTCCTGCGTAGTACGAGAGGAACCGCAGGTACGGACCAATGGACAATACTTGTTCGAGCGAACAGTGGTATGACGCTACGTCCGTTGGATTATGCCTGAACGCCTCTAAGGTCGTATCCGTGCTGGACTGCAATGATAAATAAGGGGCAATTTGCATTGTATGGCTTCTAAACCATTTAAAGTTTATAATTTATTTTATAAACGACAATGGATGTGATGCCAATGTAATTTGTAACATAGTAAATTAGGAGGATCTTCGATCACCTGATGCCGCGCTAGTTACATATAAAAGCATTATTTAATACAATGACAAAGCCTAGAATCAATTGTAAACGACTTTGTAACAGGCAAGGTGTTGTAAGTGGTTGAGCAGCTGCCATACTGCGATCCACTGAAGCTTATCCTTTGCTTGATGATTCGATAAATAAATGATTTTTCCTGTAGCCAAACACCTCGTCATCAATTTAGTGACGCATATGATATTGTCCTATCATATAATTAATATAAAGACTTTAATGGATTGTGTCAAGTTGCCAAACACCTCGTCATCAATTTAGTGACGCATATGATATTGTCCCTATCATATAATTAATATAAAGACTTTAATGAATTGTGTCAAGTTGCCAAACACCTCGTCATCAATTTAGTGACGCATATGATATTGTCCCTATCATATAATTAATATAAGACTTTAATGAATTGTGTCAAGTTGCCAAACACCTCGTCATCAATTTAGTGACGCATATGATATTGTCCTTATATATAATTTTGATATAAGACTTTAAAAGAATTGTATCAAGTGCAACACCTCGTCATCAATTTATTTTTTTTTTTTTTTTTTTTTTTTTTTAGCGTGCGTTTATTTATTTAAAATCTGTCCTAGTGGACAATAATTAAATGGTTTTGCGGGGAACATTAGCTTAAGGGATACTATTGTACATGTATTTGTGGCGGGTTTTATATGTGTTGTCTATTGTTGTGGAAGATCGAGAGGGTGTCTCCTATGAGACGTCTGCTTGTTTGGTATTGTCTAACAGGTTGGTGGGAGTGTTAGGGTGTTTTCGAGCCTTTTCAGGTATCTCTCGCTGAGCCTGGAGATTTCATCAGCGACTTGTGGGATTCCAAGTTCCCTATGTATGGCGACATTCTCGTGGTAGGGATGCGCATTACAGGCAATTCTCAAGCACCTATTCTGGAACCGCTGTATACGCAGGCGATTCGTGTGGCTTGCCGTGCCCATAGCTGTATCCCGTAGGTCCAGATGGGCTTGAGAATTGCCTTGTACACCAGGATTTGTGGTTCTGCCTTAGCTTGACCTCTCCCAATAAGCCAATGCATCTGCCTCAGACGCGCATCGGCCTGTATGCGTTTGCTGACGATGTGGGGACGCCAAGTGAGCCTGCGGTCCAGGGTAATCCTAGTACTTGGGTGCGGGTCGTTGGGAATGATGATCCGTTTAGCGTGACCGGTGGGCAGTCTCCTCTCCTTAGTGCAAATGTTGTTTGGGGTAGATTTTTCCGCGTTCACTACGATGTTCCACTGCTGAGCAGGATGTAGGCGTCCATTTGCCTTTGGATTGTTTCGGAGGCTCTCGTGGGTCGGATGAGGAGGCGAGGAAAGCCGTGTCATCTGCATAAGTCGCTATAGTTAGGTTCCTGGAGGGATTATGGAAGGTCTGCGGTGTAAAGGGTGTACAGTATGGTCCGAGCACACTGCCTTGCGGAAACTCCAGCTCTGATCATTCTGGGTAGGCTTATTGCACTTCCGCATCTGACTTGGAATGCTCTTCCCTCAGTGTAGGATTTGAGGAGGTAAAATGGGGGCTTGGGAGGTAGGATTTGAGTTATGGAGGAGTCCAGGATGCCAAACTCTGTCGAATGCCTGCTTCACGTCGAGCATTACAGCGCAGCAGTATTTCTTTTGCTCGAATGCCTCGAGGATCCGTCGACTAGCCGGTGGCATTGCTCTGGTGTTCCGTGGGAGCGCCTGAAGCCAAACTGGTGATCGGGGATCAAACCAGCCTCATCCAGTACTGGCATATACTCTGCGCAAAAATACTCTTTCGAGTATTTTGGAGAGGATTGCCAGCAAACTAATCGGACGATAGGAGGCGAGATTGGCTTCAGGCTTACCAGGCTTGAGGAGGACAATAACCTCTGCTCTTTTCCACTCTTCCGGGAAGTACCCTAGCCGGAAGCAGCTGTTGTAAATGCTGGCCAGCATTTGTGTGCAGCGGGATGGGAGCATTTTTAGGGCCGCCGCATCTATACGATCCAGGCCTGGAGATTTGTTGTTCTTCAGTAGAGCAATCTCCTGCGCAACTTCCTCAGGGTCGACTGGTTCCAACGGGGACCGGAGAGCTTGGGCTATTGAGAAACCGGGCTGTTTCAGCATGTTCTTCGGCAGTGCAGCAGTCGAACGGAGAGAAGGCGTTGTAAAGGTGTTCGGCGAAAGCTTCTGCTCTTTCAGCATCCGAAAGGCACCAGGATCCATCTGCTTTGCGCACTGCGGAAACCTTTTTGGCTGGTCGTTTAATGTGGCGGGTGACGTTCCACAGATTTTGGTCTGGGTCCCGGGAGAGAGTTCCTCGAGGAATCTGAGGAAGGAGTCCTGGCGTAGGCTGGAGATCTTGTCCTTCAACTCCTTTGTGGCGTGATTGAGCGCTGTTTTGTCTCTTGGATTGCGCGTCAAGAACCAAACTCTCCTGAGACGCCTCTTCTCAGTCACGAGTGCCGCAATTTCCGGGACCAGAGGTGGAGGTCCCTGCTAGGTGTTCTCGCAGTCTTTGGTGGCGGTGGGCTTGCGAATTCCGCAGCGTTTGCATCTGCCTGGTGAGATTCCGATAGTTCATCAATGTTCTGGGTGTGTTGAGGATGGGGTTCGGATTGACGGTGGAGAGCATCCAGGACGCGAACTTGGCGGCGTCGGTATATTTTCCAGTGAGCCTTCTGAGCGGGGTTTTCCTGAGGACTGGCGTGTTGATTAGCACGTTTATTGCACAGTGGTCTGACAGGAGATCAGCATTTGTTGTGCAGCTGATCTTCGCATGCCTATGCCTTTCGACACAGCAAAGTCCAGTAGGTCTGGAGTCTTGAGGGGATTCGTTGGCCAGTGAGTTGGGCTCGCAGTGGAGTGGCAGTCCAGTCGGTGGCGTTGCAGGTACCCAAACAGAGTTTTCCCTTTGGGGTTGTTGGCGCGCGATCCCCACCAAGAATGTTTGGCGTTATAATCTCCAGCTGCTATGAAGCGGGGCCCAAAATGCTCGAGAACTCACTGAGGTGAGATGCTGTTATGCGGTATCTGGGGGAAAGTAGACCGCTCCAATGTCTAAATCTCCTTGCGGGCTGACAATCCTGATGACAGGACATTGTGCCAGTCTTGCTGAAACGCGGGCAGCTCTAGGTATTGAATACCGCTCCTGATGAGGATGGCTGCTCCACCGCGTGCTCTGCCAGAAGGATGGTCTGCATGGATGAGGTCATATCCGCTGATATTAAGTGGGATCTGGGGAGAAGTGGGTTTCGGCTACGAGTAGGATATCGATCTGGTGGGTCTTCAGATGGTGCTCGACTATGGCCTTGCTGTTTGCAGGCCGTTCGCATTCCAGACGACTAGGTGGAGCTTTAGTTGCATGACTTGCTGTTGAGAATGGTGGCCACCAGCTGTGTCATCTGGGTGAACATGCGCTCCATCATCCTTTCCATCATTCCTTCCATGCGAGCGAACATCGCTTCTATCTGACCGGAGTGTGGGGTTTCTGTTTGGGTTTGGACTGGGGTTGTGGGATTCTGCGGTGCTGCGTGCACCCGTTGAGGGCGTCTCGGTAGCTCCTGCCAGAGGTGACGTTTGGTGATGCCACGGGCGGCGCCTTGTTAGCATTAGCGACGGGCCTTGTTTTCGGAGCAGCGAGTGCTTTGGCCCTTTTGTATGCAGGGCATCCCTTGAAAGACGCAGGATGGTCCGCCTGGCAGTGGAAGCAGCACGCTTTGTCGTCCTCCCTCTTCTCACATGCCCTCGATTGTGAGGGCCTCCAACTTTACACATCGGTATTCCAGGAAGCAGTAACGCTGTGTATGACGATCCTTGGCACCTGAAGCATTGAGGCACGTCGTTGAACTTCTGCGGCGGTTCAATGGTTATAACGACCTGCAGATCGCTTGACTTGGTAGAGTCTTTGTTTGTTGCTGGAAGGCTCCAGGTTGGCGAAGAATATTCCAGCGGTTTTTTAGTTCTTCTGCCAATGGGATTGTGCAGATTCTAACAGCGTGCCCTTGTCTGCGAAGGTCTTCAATGATTTCCTCACGATCGGTGGAGTGGTGGAGTCCTTTGATGACAACCTTGTATGCACGTTCATCTTTCGGCTGGAAAGTCGATGCCTCTTGTTTTGGGCACAAGTTGGAGACGCAGAGCTGTATAGGACTCTTTGTCCGGCATCATGACACGTACGTTGTTGCCATTCACGGTCTTGTAGGTAAAATTGTTCTTCGGCCTACAAGGTCGTGATCATCTTGACGAGTGCCGAGATGTTGGTCACTCGGGGATAAAAATCGGAGGTGGCTTGATGGTCTTCGGGTGGGCTTTGGTTTTCGGGGGTCTTGGGCTTGGAATCGTCTTTAGGTCCGGGTTCGTCATCAGAGCTCTCTTGGTCGTACTCGTCTTCTTCGGTCGAGAGTAAAGCGAAGGCGTTGTTGGCGAGCTTCTTGCGCAGAGCTGCGCTAGTGCTTGGCTTATCTTCCAGCTCCTCCTCCTGTGCTTTCTTGCCGGTTTTCGCTTTATCTCGCCCGGCTCTGTATGCGAGGTGCTTCCTCGCTGCTGGAGCTGCTCTTGCGTGTTCTCAGAGCCTTTTGCGTGGTGTTGTTCCAAGCTTGTGGGTGCGCGGGGGGCCTGCCAGTCCATCTTCTCCAAAGTTGATAAGGAGTGAGGAGGGGGGGGGGGGGGGAAGCTGGCACGTAAGCCGGTGAGCCAGGCAGCACGTGGCTGCTGCTTTGCAATTATACCGCTGCTTCGAGCACTGGGTTTTTTGCGCTGATAACACGCACATCGGGTGTGCGATGGTGTTAGTGCGAACTACCGTTAGGTACGTTGGCTGGCCAATCAAAACGCGCGACAAGATCACGCGACGCGAAGTGGCTGGGCACAAGTAACGGGACTTACAACTGTGAACAATTTGCTAACAATTTGCTAACAATTTGCTGTCGATCCGCAGGCACGTCTGCACTCGTCGAGTGTTCGATCGGACGATCAATTTAGTGAGATAATATTCATATAATTTGATATAATTTAAATGTATAATTGCAAAACTCGTCATCAATTTAGTGAGCTATGATATTGTCTATATATAATTAATATACAGACTTAATGAATTGTGTAAGTTGCAAACCCTGAGCATATGATATTGTCTATATATATTTTGATATTAGACTTTAAGAATGTTCAAGTTGCAACACCTGTCATCAATTAGTGACGCATATGATATTTAATATTAATATAAGATTTAATGGATGTGTCAAGTTGCAAAATGTATAATAGTGACGCATATGATATTGTTTATTATATAATTTTTGATATAAAGACTTTAAAGAATTGTATCAAGTTGCCAAACACCTCGTCATCAATTTAGTGACGCATATGATATTGTCCTATCATATAATTAATATACAGACTCTAATGAATTGTGTCAAGTTGCCAAACACCTCGTCATCAATTTAGTGAGCATATGATATTGTCCTATCATATAATTTTTGATATAAACTTAAAGAATTGTATCAAGTTGCCAAACACTCGTCATCAATTTAGTGACGCATATGATATTGTCCTTTCATATAATTAATATAAAGACTTTAATGGATTGTGTCAAGTTGCCAAACACCTCGTCATCACTACTATATTATGGTTGCGCCGACCTCTCATATTGTATTCTCTTATGTGTTCATAGGATTTTGACAATTATACGAGTAAATTAAATAATATACATATGAAAATGATTAATTATTATATGTATAAGGGAAAAATGATGAAATATTCCCATATTATCTTAGTATTATAGAGGAAGACCGTTGCCGACCTCTGATATTGTTCAAACTTATGTATTTATATGATTTTGGCAATTATATGAGTAAATTAAAAAATATACATATGAAATGGTTAATTATTATATGTATATGGGAAAAAATGCTAAGATATTCCCATATTCTCTTAGTATTATAGAGAAAAGCCATTTAAGTGAGAGGGTATAGTAGTGTAAACGACCGGAATTACGACAGAGGGTTCAAAAACTACTATAGGTAGGCAGTGGTTGCCGACTCTCATATTGTTCAAAACTTATGTATTCATATGATTTGGCATTGTATGAGTAATTAAATAATATACATATGAAAATGATTAATTATTATATGTTAAGGGAAAAAATGCTGAATATTCCACTTCTTTAGTATTATAGAGAAATCATTATAGTGAGAGGTATAGTAGTGTAACGACGGAATTAGACAGAGGTCAAAACTACTATGGTAGGAGTGGTTGCGACTCTCATATTGTTCAAACTTATGTATTCATATGATTTGGCAATTATATGAGTAAATTAAATAATAATATGAAATGATTATTATTATATGTATAAGGGAAAAATGCTGAAATATTCCAATCTCTTAGTATTATAGAGAAATCATTATAGTGAGGGTATAGTAGTGTAAACGACCGGATTACGACAGAGGGTTCAAAAACTACTATAGGTAGCAGTGGTTGCGATCTATATTGTTCAAAATTATTATTATATGTTTGGCAATTTATGATTAATTAAATAATATAATATGAAAATGGTTAATTATTATATGTATATGGAAAAATGCAGATATTCCATATTCTCTTAGTATTATAGAGAAAGCATTTAAGTGAGAGGTATAGTAGTGTAAACGGATTACGACGAGGGTTCAAAACACTATAGGTAGGCAGTGGTTGCGACTCTCATATTGTTCAAAACTTATGTATTCATATGATTTTGGCATGTATGATAAATAAATAATATACATACGAAAATGATTAATTATTATATGTATAGGGAAAAATGCAGAATATTCATTCTCTTAGTATTATAGAGAAAAGCATTAAGTGAGAGGGTATAGTAGTGTAAACACGAATTACAGAGGTTAAACTACTATAGGTAGCAGTGGTTGCACTCTCATATTGTTCAATTATGTATTCATATGATTTGGCAATTATATTAATTAAATAATATATATGAAATGTTAATATTATATGTAAGGAAAAAATGCTGAATATTCAATTTTTAGTATTATGAGAAACATTAATAGGGGTAGAGTGTAGACGATACGACAGAGGTTCACAACTATAGGTGCGTGTTGCCGACCCTCATTATTAAACTATATATATGATTTGGAATTATATGATAAAATAAAAATATAAATGAAATTAATTATTATATGTATAGGGAAAAAGCGAAATATATTCTTAGTATATAGAGAAAACATTAAGTGAGAGGTATAGTAGTGTAAACGACCGGAATTACGACAGAGGGTTCAAAACTACTATAGGTAGGCAGTGGTTGCCGACCTCTCATATTGTTCAAAAATTATGTATTCATATGATTTGGCATTTATGAAATTAAATATACATAAAATGAATTATTATATGTATAGGAAAAATGTGAAATCCAATCTTTGATTAAGAGATTTAGTAGTAATAGTTAACCATAATTAAACATATAACATTAATATTTATTATATGATATATAAAAAAAAAAAATAATAATATTATTATATGAATAATGAAAAAAAATGAAATGTTCTATAATCTCTATATATAAGAGAATAGACGTATGTTGGGTGGCAAACGGAATTGAAAATACCCGCTTTGAGGACAGCGGGTTCAAAACTACTATAGGTAGGCAGTGGTTGCGACTCCCGCATTATTCGAAATATTTATTTCGGATTATGTTTATATTGGTTAATAAAATAAAGTATATTATTATCCGTACAATTTGTTTCTCAGTTCTATAGAACACGGACTTGGCCTCCGCGGATAATAGGAATATACGCTTTTTAGATAATATCGTTGAAACAAAAGTCAAGTTTCTATTATATATAGAATACAAATCGTTTCCATATATTATCGTTAATTTTTGGAGCAGGCAAATATTAATTTATTACCTGCCGTATAGTTGGATTATTATATCGTTACGGTATATAATAAATATGGATTCTTATAAAGAAATATAAAATTATATATTAAATGTGGAAATATTATCATATGCGCTTGGTTTATGTTATATATTACCAGAGAATATATGAAAAAGATAAATTTAAATTATCTTCAAAATGCAAATGATTTAACTTAAATTTATATTGGTTAAAAAAAAATTGTACATGTGTGGATAATAATTATGTATGTTGGAAATAAATGATATTTATAATGAAATATGTATATATAAAAGATAAATTATAGAAACATATATATTACAATAATTATATGAAATTCTTGTTATATTGGTAAAAAAGTATAAATTAAATGAAAATATGGATTACGAATGCTATATAAAAATGGCCGTAATCGAATAGATTTTTACTTATATTATATATTTAAAATTTTACCCAAGGCGAAATATTGATTTTATTCAATATAATAAAATCATGGAATTATATAAAGTGAAAAATCTATATATCTATTATATTGCTTATTTCGATTCAAAAAATATGAATGGAATATGAAGGAAAAACATTATTCTGTTGATCCTGCCAGTAGTTATATGCTTGTCTCAAAGATTAAGCCATGCATGTCTAAGTACCACGAATTAAAAGTGAAACCGCAAAAGCTCATTATATCAGTTATGGTTCCTTAGATCGTTAACAGTTACTTGGATAACTGTGGTAATTCTAGAGCTAATACATGCAATTAAAACATGAACCTTATGGGACATGTGCTTTTATTAGGCTAAAACCAAGCGATCGCAAGATCGTTATATTGGTTGAACTCTAGATAACATGCAGATCGTATGGTCTTGTACCGACGACAGATCTTTCAAATGTCTGCCCTATCAACTTTTGATGGTAGTATCTAGGACTACCATGGTTGCAACGGGTAACGGGGAATCAGGGTTCGATCCGGAGAGGGAGCCTGAGAAACGGCTACCACATCTAAGGAAGGCAGCAGGCGCGTAAATTACCCACTCCCAGCTCGGGGAGGTAGTGACGAAAAATAACAATACAGGACTCATATCCGAGGCCCTGTAATTGAATGAGTACACTTTAAATCCTTTAACAAGGACAATTGGAGGGGCAAGTCTGGTGCCAGCAGCCCGGTAATTCCAGCTCCAATAGCGTATATTAAAGTTGTTGCGGTTAAAACGTTCGTAGTTGAACTTGTGCTTCATACGGTAGTACAACTTACAATTGTGGTTAGTACTATACCTTTATGTATGTAAGCGTATTACCGGTGGAGTTCTTATATGTGATTAAATACTTGTATTTTTCATATGTTCCTCCTATTTAAAAACCTGCACTAGTGCTCTTAAACGAGTGTTATTGTGGGCCGGTACTATTACTTTGAACAAATTAGAGTGCTTAAAGCAGGCTTCAAATGCACTGAATATTCTGTGCATGGGATAATGAAATAAGACCTCTGTTCTGCTTTCATTGGTTTTCAGATCAAGAGGTAATGATTAATAGAAGCAGTTTGGGGGCATTAGTATTACGACGCGAGAGGGTGAAATTCTTGGACCGTCGTAAGACTAACTTAAGCGAAAGCATTTGCCAAAGATGTTTTCATTAATCAAGAACGAAAGTTAGAGGTTTCGAAGGCGATCAGATACCGCCCTAGTTCTAACCATAAACGATGCCAGCTAGCAATTGGGTGTAGCTACTTTTATGGCTCTCTCAGTCGCTTCCCGGGAAACCAAAGCTTTTGGGCTCCGGGGGAAGTATGGTTGCAAAGCTGAAACTTAAAGGAATTGACGGAAGGGCACCACCAGGAGTGGAGCCTGCGGCTAATTTGAACTCAACACGGAAAACTTACCAGGTCCGAACATAAGTGTGTAAGACAGATTGATAGCTCTTTCTCGAATCTATGGGTGGTGGTGCATGGCCGTTCTTAGTTCGTGGAGTGATTTGTCTGGTTAATTCCGGATAACGAACGAGACTCAAAATATATTAAATAGATATCTTCAGGATTATGGTGCTGAAGCTTATGTAGCCTTCATTCATGGTGGCAGTAAAATGTTTATTGTGTTTGAATGTGTTTATGTTAAGTGGAAGCCGTACCTGTTGGTTTGTCCCATTATAAGGACACTAGCTTCTTAAATGGACAAATTGCGGTCTAGCAATAATGAGATTGAGCAATAACAGGTCTGTGATGCCTTAGATGTCCTGGGCTGCACGGCGCGCTACAATGAAAGTATCAACGTGTATTTCTAGACCGAGAGGTCCGGGTAAACCGCTGGAAACCACTTTCATGCTTGGGATTGTGAACTGAAACTGTTCACATGAACTTGGAATTCCCAGTAAGTGTGAGTCATTAACTCGCATTGATTACGTCCCTGCCCTTTGTACACACCGCCCGTCGCTACTACCGATTGAATTATTTAGTGAGGTCTCCGGACGTGATCACTGTGACGCCTTGCGTGTTACGGTTTTTCGCAAAAGTTGACCGAACTTGATTATTTAGAGGAAGTAAAAGTCGTAACAAGGTTTCCGTAGGTGAACCTGCGGAAGGATCATTATTGTATAATATCCTTATCGTTAATAAATATTTGTTATAATACAAATAAATACAATTTACCAAAATAAAAATATTACAAATGATTCCACGGAATCAAAGTTAAAGTCAAAATAAAATGAAGATGGCTTTATTTATATGTGGGGCTTGGCAACCTCATAAAAAGACTTTAACATTATTAATGTTGCTGTGCGTATTTGTGGCAGTACTTACTACAACAACGGCGTTTCCTATAAAAACAAATTCTCGAAAATGGAAATCGAAGAAACTAAACTAAATTCGAAGTAGAAGTCGAATTAAAATAAAAATAATTTTGAATGTGTGGTAATCAAAATAAGTGTGTGTGTATATGGACATAATATACCGCGTTGCGAATATGTATTGTTCATCTATGTTATGAGCATACGTTGGCTAATGCAACAACCTAAAATATACAATGTTTGTACTGTCATCCATCAGGTTAATGTTTTATATAAATTTTGAGTATGTGTCACCCAAATAGCAAACCATAACCAGATTATTATGATACATAATGCTTATATGAAACTAAGACATTTCGCAACATTTATTTAGGTATAAAAATAAATTTATTGAAGGAATTGATATATGCAGTAAAATGGTGTATTTTTAATTTCTTTCAATAAAAACATATTGACATTATATAAAATTGAATTAAAAACCTAAGCGGTGGATCACTCGGCTCATGGTCGATGAAGAACGCAGCAAACTGTGCGTCATCGTGTGAACTGCAGGACACATGAACATCGACATTTTGAACGCATATCGCAGTCCATGCTGTTATGTACTTTAATTAATTTATAGTGCTGCTTGGACTACATATGGTTGAGGGTTGTAAGACTATGCTAATTAAGTTGTTTATAAATTTTTTATAAGCATATGGTATATTATTGGATTAAATAATGATTTATTCATAATATTAAAAAAGAAATGAAAAACATTATCTCACATTTGAATGTGAAAAACGAAGAGAAATATTTTCTTTTTCAATCAAATAATACTGAGAAATGTCTAGCATAAAAATTGAAATATTTTTCATCTAGAATTGTTCTTATTAATGATTCGGAAAAAGAAAATCTTGGTTTGTTATTATTCTTCGTTGGTTCGTTAAATGGATAAAAATGACTTTGCTTACAAGAACTATTGGAACTATTTATAACGAATTTAATTGATTGTTTTATCATTTATATATAAAGAATTTATGGCAAAATATAGTTATATATACACCTCAACTCATATGGGACTACCCCTGAATTTAAGCTATTAATTAGGGGAGGAAAAGAAACTACAAGGATTTTCTTTAGTAGCGGCGAGGAAAAGAAAACAGTTCAGCACTAAGTCACTTGTCTATATGGCAAATGTGAGATGCAGTGTATGGAGCGTCAATATTCTAGTATGAGAAATTAATGATTTAAGTCCTTCTTAAATGAGGCCATTTACCCATAGAGGGTGCCAGGCCCGTATAACGTTAATGATTGCTAGATGATGTTTCCAAAGAGTCGTGTTGCTTGATAGTGCAGCACTAAGTGGGTGGTAAACTCCATCTAAAACTAAATATAACCATGAGACCGATAGTAAACAAGTACCGTGAGGGAAAGTTGAAAAGAACTCTGAATAGAGAGTTAAACAGTACGTGAACTGCTTAGAGGTTAAGCCCGATGAACCTGAATATCCGTTATGGAAAATTCATCATTAAAATTGTAATATTTAAATAATATTATTAAGAATAATGTGCATTTTTTCCATATAAGGACATTGTAATCTATAGCATATCCCAAATTTATCATAAAATATAACTTATAGTTTATTCCAATTAAATTGCTTGCATTTTAACACAGAATAAATGTTATTAATTTGATAAAGTGCTGATAGATTTATATTATTACAGAGCGTTAATTTTCGGAATTATATAATGGCATAATATCATTGATTTTTGTGTTTATTATATGCTCTTGTATGATTAACAATGCGAAAGATTCAGGATACCTTCGGGACCCGTCTTGAAACACGGACCAAGGAGTCTAACATATGTGCAAGTTATTGGGATGTAAACCTAATAGCGTAATTAACTTGACTAATAATGGGATTAGTTTTTTAGCTATTTATAGCTAATTACACAATCCCGGGGCGTTCTATATAGTTATGTATAATGTATATTTATATTATTTATGCTCTAACTGGAACGTACCTTGAGCATATATGCTGTGACCCGAAAGATGGTGAACTATACTTGATCAGGTTGAAGTCAGGGGAAACCCTGATGGAAGACCGAAACAGTTCTGACGTGCAAATCGATTGTCAGAATTGAGTATAGGGCGAAAGACCAATCGAACCATCTAGTAGCTGGTTCCTTCCGAAGTTTCCCTCAGGATAGCTGGTGCATTTTAAATTATATAAAATAATCTTATCTGGTAAAGCGAATGATTAGAGGCCTTAGGGTCGAAACGATCTTAACCTATTCTCAAACTTTAAATGGGTAAGAACCTTAACTTTCTTGATATGAGTTCAAGGTTATGATATAATGTGCCCAGTGGGCACTTTGGTAAGCAGAACTGGCGCTGTGGGATGAACCAAACGTAATGTTACGGTGCCCAAATTAACAACTCATGCAGATACCATGAAAGCGTTGGTTGCTTAAAACAGCAGACGGTGATCATGGAAGTCGAATCCGCTAAGGAGTGTGTAACAACTCACTGCCGAAGCAAACTAGCCCTTAAAATGGATGGCGCTTAAGTTGTATACCTATACATTACCGCAAAGTAGATGATTTATATTACTTGTGATATAAATTTTGAAACTTTAGTGAGTAGGAAGGTACAATGGTATGCGTAGAAGTGTTTGGCGTAAGCCTGCATGGAGCTGCCATTGGTACAGATCTTGGTGGTAGTAGCAATAATCGAATGAGACCTTGGAGGACTGAAAGTGGAGAAGGGTTTCGTGTGAACAGTGGTTGATCACGAGTTAGTCGGTCCTAAGTTCAAGGCGAAAGCCGAAAATTTTCAAGTAAAACAAAAATGCCTAACTATATAAACAAAGCGAATATAATACACTTGAATAATTTTGAACGAAAGGGAATACGGTTCCAATTCCGTAACCTGTTGAGTATCCGTTTGTTATTAAATATGGGCCTCGTGCTCATCCTGGCAACAGGAACGACCATAAAGAAGCCGTCGAGAGATATCGGAAGAGTTTTCTTTTCTGTTTTATAGCCGTACTACCATGGAAGTCTTTCGCAGAGAGATATGGTAGATGGGCTAGAAGAGCATGACATATACTGTTGTGTCGATATTTTCTCCTCGGACCTTGAAAATTTATGGTGGGGACACGCAAACTTCTCAACAGGCCGTACCAATATCCGCAGCTGGTCTCCAAGGTGAAGAGTCTCTAGTCGATAGAATAATGTAGGTAAGGGAAGTCGGCAAATTAGATCCGTAACTTCGGGATAAGGATTGGCTCTGAAGATTGAGATAGTCGGGCTTGATTGGGAAACAATAACATGGTTTATGTGCTCGTTCTGGGTAAATAGAGTTTCTAGCATTTATGTTAGTTACTTGTTCCCGGATAGTTTAGTTACGTAGCCAATTGTGGAACTTTCTTGCTAAAATTTTTAAGAATACTATTTGGGTTAAACCAATTAGTTCTTATCAATTATAACGATTATCAATTAACAATCAATTCAGAACTGGCACGGACTTGGGGAATCCGACTGTCTAATTAAAACAAAGCATTGTGATGGCCCTAGCGGGTGTTGACACAATGTGATTTCTGCCCAGTGCTCTGAATGTCAAAGTGAAGAAATTCAAGTAAGCGCGGGTCAACGGCGGGAGTAACTATGACTCTCTTAAGGGGATCAGGGGTAATTGCGAGCAGAGGGGGAGTATTTTTCTGTAATTCGTAAGTCATATCATATGGTGTGCGGAAGGGGAATTTTACTCTGTAACTCACAAGTCTCTCCTTTACTCAAGTCGACTCAAAACCTCCTCGTGGTGGTCCCGCTAATGAATTGAGCATTTTGAACGAGAAATTCCTACAAATGATCGACCTCGGATCTAGGACTATCTAGGACCCTGAACCAACAGCCTACATGGGACCACGGTGCGTTGGAATAATTAGCGAGGGAAACGAAGGACCCATTTTAGCAGCAGCGTCGAAGCCATCAAAAAGCTAAGACAAAGGGGCGATTATAAGGAGAAAATAGAGCAGATAAGAAGGCAATCAGCTCTCGTCCGGAAGTTGCAAATCTAACCATAAGGCGCCGCCCTAGTAGAAGTGAGCAAAACCACCAAGTAACACATCAGAAACAACTCCAATCACACCCTTCGAACAGTCGAACAGGGAAATTTTGCGGACACTGCGTGGGTATAGCCCCGTAGAATGCCATTCCAAATGGAGAGCCCAAGAGCTACAAACGATCATTGACAGGGCAGAGCTCGAGGGAAAGGAAACCACTCTCCAATGCTTATCGCTATATCTCCTAGGAATTTTTCCGGCACAGGGTGTACGTCACACTCTGACGAGACCTCCTCGGAGGCCTCGAAATAGGAGAGAAAGCAGAAGGCAGCAGTATGCTGTCGTCCAGCGTAACTGGGATAAGCATAAAGGAAGATGCATCAAGTCCTTGCTAAATGGAACTGATGAGTCGGTAATGCCAAGCCAAGAAGTAATGGTTCCTTACTGGAGAGAAGTAATGACTCAGCCTAGCCCAAGCTCTTGCAGTAGAGAAGTGATACAAATGGATCACTCGCTTGAGAGGGTTTGGTCTGCTATTACAGAGCACGACCTTCGGGCATCAAGAATCTCATTATCTTCATCTCCGGGGCCTGACGGGATAACTCCAAAAACAGCCAGGGAGGTGCCGTCAGGTATTATGTTCGAATAATGAACCTAATTCTATGGTGCGGCAATCTACCCACTCTATCCGACTGGCCAGAACCGTCTTCATCCCGAAGACGGTGACGGCGAAGCGACCGCAAGACTTTCGTCCAATATCGGTGCCTTCAGTCCTGGTAAGACAGCTAAATGCAATATTGGCAACCCGGTTGAACTCATCAATCAATTGGGACCCGCGCCAGCGGGGCTTCTTACCTACCGACGGATGTGCCGATAACGCGACGATAGTTGACTTAGTCTTGAGGCATAGCCATAAGCACTTTAGATCTTGCTACATTGCAAATTTAGATGTAAGCAAGGCATTCGATTCTTTATCGCATGCATCTATATATGACACCTTACGTGCTTATGGTGCGCCAAAGGGCTTCGTTGACTACGTACAGAATACGTACGAGGGTGGCGGTACCAGTCTCAATGGGGACGGTTGGAGTTCAGAGGAATTCGTCCTGCTAGAGGAGTGAAGCAGGGTGACCCTTTGTCTCCTATTCTATTTAACTTGGTAATGGACAGGTTACTTAGAAACCTACCCAGCGAAATTGGTGCCAGAGTCGGAAATGCCATTACTAACGCGGCCGCGTTTGCAGATGATTTGGTACTATTTGCTGAAACTCGAATGGGACTTCAAGTATTGTTGGACAGAACGTTGGATTTTCTATCTCTCGTCGGCCTCAAACTTAATGCCGACAAATGTTTTACCGTTGGCATTAAGGGCCAGCCGAAACAGAAGTGTACCGTGCTAGAGGCACAGAGCTTTTACGTAGGCTCAAGGGAGATTCCATCATTGAAGCGAACGGACGAGTGGAAGTACTTAGGCATCAACTTCACTGCAACCGGGAGGGTTCGATGCAATCCGGCCGAGGACATTGGTCCGAAGCTACAAAGATTGACAAAGGCCCCCTCAAACCACAACAGAGGATGTTCGCCCTTAGGACTGTCCTTATCCACAGCTCTATCACAAGTTAGCCCTTGGGAGTGTGGCGATAGGCTCCTACGAAAACTGACAAACTAATACGATACTATGTGCGAAGATGGCTAAATCTTCCGCTGGATATACCGATAGCATTCATTCACGCACCCCAAAAAGTGGAGGTCTCGGAATTCCATCACTTAGATGGGTAGCTCCAATGTTAAGGCTAAGACGTTTGAGTAATATTAAATGGCCTCACCTCACGCAAAACGAGGTAGCCAGCTCTTTCCTCGAAGCAGAAAAACGGGCCCGAGATAGATTATTAGCAGAACAAAATGAATTGTTATCGCGTCCGGCAATAGAAAAATATTGGGCGAACAAATTGTACCTCTCAGTTGATGGTAGCGGACTCCGTGAAGCAGGCCATTGGGGCCCGCAACACGGGTGGGTTAATCAACCCACGCGTTTACTAACAGGAAAGGAATATATAGACGGTATTCGTCTGCGGATAAATGCCCTACCCACGAAGTCTCGTACTACAAGGGGAAGGCACGAATTGGAACGACAGTGTCGTGCAGGATGTGACGCTCCGAAACAACAAACCATATTATGCAAAAATGTTACCGATCGCATGGGAGGCGCATAGCTAGACACAACTGCGTAGTAAATCGAATCAAGCGGGGACTTGAGGAGAGAGGCTGCGTAGTCATTGTTGAACCAAGTCTGCAGTGCGAATCCGGTCTTAATAAACCAGACCTGGTGGCACTACGACAAAATCACATTGATGTGATCGACATACAAATTGTGACAGACGGACACTCTATGGATGATGCACACCAGCGCAAAATCAATAGATACGACAGACCGGACATACGAACTGAGTTGCGTCGCAGATTCGAAGCCGCAGGTGACATTGAATTCCATTCTGCCACCCTGAACTGGAGGGGGATCTGGAGTGGTCAATCCGTTAAAAGATTGATAGCGAAGGGTCTCCTCAGCAAATATGATAGTCATATCATTAGCGTCCAGGTTATGAGAGGCAGTCTCGGTTGTTTTAAACAGTTCATGTACCTGAGCGGGTTTTCCCGAGATTGGACTTAGCTAAAACGTTTGGTTCAAAACATTTGCTTGCTGTCTTGGCATAACATCAATAAAGGCAGCAAATAATGGTAATATATAAATTGGCTATGAGGATGGTTTTAGTACGTTTACCCATACTGAATGACAGAAACTGATTTGTTAGCGATCAATTAGCCATTCGTCTGTCGTGAATGTTACGAGAGTGAAACCGCCAAGGTACGGGAACCAATGGCACAATACTTGGTTCGCAGCGTAACAGGTGGCCATTATAGGACTGGGGCTACGTCCGTTGCGATTATGATCCTGAACGGACAGCTCTAAGGTCAAGTCAGTCCAGTAGGCTGTGACTTGCAATCGATATCAAAGAGGGGCAATTTGCATTAGTATGGTCTTCCTAAACCACCAATTTTGTTCAAAAGTTTATAGATTATATCTAATCGTATAAACGCACAAATGGACAATGTGATGCCAATGTAATTTGTAACAATAGTAAATTAGGAGGATCTTCGATACCTGATGCCGCGCTAGTTACATATAAAAGCATTATTTAATACAATGACAAAGCCTAGAATCAATTGTAAACGACTTTTGTAACAGGCAAGGTGTTGTAAGTGGTTGAGCAGCTGCCATACTGCGATCCACTGAAGCTTATCCTTTGCTTGATGATTCGATAAATAAATGATTTTTTCCTGTAGCCAAACACCTCGTCATCAATTTAGTGACGCATATGATATTGTCCCTATCATATAATTAATATAAAGACTTTAATGGATTGTGTCAAGTTGCCAAACACCTCGTCATCAATTTAGTGACGCATATGATATTGTCCCTATCATATAATTAATATAAAGACTTTAATGAATTGTGTCAAGTTGCCAAACACTCGTATCATTTAGTGACGCATATGATATTGTCCCTATCATATAATTTTTGATATAAGACTTTAAAGAATTGTATCAAGTTGCCAAACACCTCGTCATCAATTTAGTGACGCATATGATATTGTCCCTATCATATAATTAATATACAGACTTTAATGAATTGTGTCAAGTTGCCAAACACCTCGTCATCAATTTAGTGACGCATATGATATTGTCCTTATCATATAATTTTGATATAAAGACTTTAAAGAATTGAATCAAGTTGCCAAACACCTCGTCATCATTTAGTGACGCATATGATATTGTCCCTATCATATAATTAATATAAGACTTTAATGGATTGTTCAAGTTGCAACACTCGTCATCAATTTAGTTTTTTTTTTTTTTTTTTTTTTTTTAGCGTGCGTTTATTTATTTAAAATCTGTCCTAGTGGACAATAATTAAATGGTTTGCGGGGAACATTAGCTTAAGGGATACTATTGTACATGTATTTGTGGCGGGGTTTTTATGTGTTGTCTATTGTTGTGGAAGATCGAGAGGGGGTCTCCTCATGAGACGTCTGCTTGTTTGGCTATTGTCTAACAGGTTGGTGGCGAGGTGGTTAGGGTGGTTTTCGAGCCTTTTCAGGTATCTCTCGCTGAGCCTGGAGATTTCATCAGCGACTTGTGGGATTCCAAGTTCCCTATGTATGGCGACATTCTCGTGGTAGGGATGCGCATTACAGGCAATTCTCAAGCACCTATTCTGGAACCGCTGTATACGCAGGCGATTCGTGTGGCTTGCCGTGCCCCATAGCTGTATCCCGTAGGTCCAGATGGGCTTGAGAATTGCCTTGTACACCAGGATTTTGTGGTTCTGCCTTAGCTTGGACCCTCTCCCAATAAGCCAATGCATCTGCCTCAGACGCGCATCGGCCTGTATGCGTTTGCTGACGATGTGGGGACGCCAAGTGAGCCTGCGGTCCAGGGTAAGTCCTAGGTACTTGGGTGCGGGTGCGTTGGGAATGATGACTCCGTTTAGCGTGACCGGTGGGCAGTCTCCTCTCTTAGTGCAAATGTTGTTTGGGTAGATTTTTCCGCGTTCACTACGATGTTCCACCTGCTGAGCCAGGGATGTAGCGCGTCCATTTGCCTTTGGATTGTTTCGGAGGCTTCTCGTGGGTCGGATGAGGAGGCGAGGAAAGCCGTGTCATCTGCATAAGTCGCTATAGTTAGGTTCCTGGAGGGGATTATGGGAAGGTCTGCGGTGTAAAGGGTGTACAGTATTGGTCCGAGCACACTGCTTGCGGAACTCCAGCTCTGATCAGTCTGGGTAGGCTTATTGCACTTCCGATCTGACTTGGAATGCTCTTCCCTCAGTGTAGGATTTGAGGAGGGTAAAATGGGGGCTTGGGAGGTAGGATTTGAGTTTATGGAGGAGTCCAGGATGCCAACTCTGTCGAATGCCTGCTTCACGTCGAGCATTACAGCGCAGCAGTATTTCTTTTCTCGAATGCTCGAGGATCCGTTCGACTAGCCGGTGGCATTGCTCTGGTGTTCCGTGGGAGCGCCTGAAGCCAAACTGGTGATCGGGGATCAAACCAGCCTCATCCAGTACTGGCAATACTCTGCGAAAAATACTCTTTCGAGTATTTTGGAGAGGATTGCCAGCAAACTAATCGGACGATAGGAGGCGAGATTGGCTTCAGGCTTACCAGGCTTGAGGAGGACAATAACCTCTGCTCTTTTCCACTCTCCGGGAAGTACCCTAGCCGGAAGCAGCTGTTGTAAATGCTGGCCAGCATTTGTGTGCAGCGGGATGGGAGCATTTTTAGGCCGCCGCATCTATACGATCCAGGCCTGGAGATTTGTTGTTCTTCAGTAGAGCAATCTCCTGCGCAACTTCCTCAGGGTCGACTGGTTCAACGGGGGACCGGGAGAGCTTGGGCTATTGAGAAACCGGGCTGTTTCAGCATGTTCTTCGGCAGTGCAGCAGTCGAACGGAGAGAAGGCGTTGTAAAGGTGTTCGGCGAAAGCTTCTGCTCTTTCAGCATCCGAAAGGCACCAGGATCCATCTGCTTTGCGCACTGCGGAAACCTTTTTGGCTGGTCGTTTAATGTGGCGGGTGACGTTCCACAGATTGTGGTCTGGGTCCCCGGGAGAGAGTTCCTCGAGGAATCTGAGGAAGGAGTCCTGGCGTAGGCTGGAGATCTTGTCCTTCAACTCCTTTGTGGCGTGATTGAGCGCTGTTTTGTCTCTTGGATTGCGCGTCAAGAACAAACTCTCCTGAGACGCCTCTTCTCAGTCAGAGTGCCGCAATTTCCGGGGACCAGAGGTGGAGGTCCTGCTAGGTGTTCTCGCAGTCTTTGGTGGCGGTGGGCTTGCGAATTCCGCAGCGTTTTGCATCTGCCTGGTGAGATTCCGATAGCTTCATCAATGTTCCTGGGTGTGTTGAGGATGGGGTTCGGATTGACGGTGGAGAGCATCCAGGACGCGAACTTGGCGGCGTCGGTATATTTTCCAGTGAGCCTTCTGAGCGGGGTTTTCCTGAGGACTGGCGTGTTGATTAGCACGTTTATTGCACAGTGGTCTGACAGGAGATCAGCATTTGTTGTGCAGCTGATCTTCGCATGCCCTATGCCTTTCGACACAGCAAAGTCCAGTAGGTCTGGAGTCTTGAGGGGATTCGTTGGCCAGTGAGTGGGCTCGCCAGTGGAGTGGCAGTCCAGTCGGTGGCGTTGCAGGTACCCAAACAGAGTTTTCCCTTTGGGTTGTTGGCGGCGCGATCCCCACCAAGAATGTTTGGCGTTATAATCTCCAGCTGCTATGAAGCGGGCCCAAAATGCTCGAGAACTCACTGAGGTGAGATGCTGTTATGCGGTATCTGGGGGGAAAGTAGACCGCTCCAATGTCTAAATCTCCTTGCGGGCTGACAATCCTGATGACAGGACATTGTGCCAGTCTTGCTGAAACGCGGGCAGCTCTAGGTATTGAATACCGCTCCTGATGAGGATGGCTGCTCCACCGCGTGCTCTGCAGAAGGATGGTCTGCATGGATGAGGTCATATCCGCTGATATTAAAGTGGGATCTGGGGGAGAAGTGGGTTTCGGCTACGAGTAGGATATCGATCTGGTGGGTCTTCAGATGGTGCTCGACTATGGCCTTGCTGTTCTGCAGCCGTTCGCATTCCAGACGACTAGGTGGAGCTTTAGTTGCATGACTTGCTGTTGAGAATGGTGGCCA
>NW_022611215.1:0-26741 GCF_004382195.2 Drosophila sechellia
CTGGGCAAGCAGCCATGATGGCAGAGCTGTCGGCACACACAGCGCATGGTGAGAAGCAGCTTCCGCAGACTAGGAGAAGTGGACACGGAAGAGCTCTCATATGCTATCAGCCGCTACGATGAGCTGGTGTTGGCGCTAATGCTCCGGTGCGGAGAGCTGGAGACGCGGCTTGCTATGCCGCCACCCGCGCGCCGTTAGAGGAAGTAAAAGTCGTAACAAGGTTTCCGTAGGTGAACCTGCGGAAGGATCATTATTGTATAATATCCTTATCGTTAATAAATATTTGTTATAATACAAATAAATACAATTTACCAAAATAAAAATATTACAAAATGATTCCACGGAATCAAAAGTTAAAGTCAAAATAAAATGAAGATGGCTTTTATTTTATATGTGGGCTTGGCAACCTCATAAAAAGACTTTAACATTATAATGTTGCTGTGCGTATTGTGGCAGTACTTACTACAACAACGGCGTTTCCTATAAAAACAAATTCTCGAAAATGGAAATCGAAGAAACTAAACTAAATTCGAAAGTAGAAGTCGAATTAAAATAAAAATAATTTTGAATGTGTGGTAATCAAAATAAGTGTGTTGTATATGGACCATAATATACACGCGTTGCGAATATGTATTGTTCATCTATGTTATGAGCATACGTTGGCTAATGCAACAACCTAAAATATACAATGTTGTACCTGTCATCCATCAGGTTAATGTTTTATATAAATTTTGCAGTATGTGTCACCCAAATAGCAAACCATAACCAGATTATTATGATACATAATGCTTATATGAAACTAAGACATTTCGCAACATTTATTTTAGGTATAAAAATAAATTTATTGAAGGAATTGATATATGCCAGTAAAATGGTGTATTTTTAATTTCTTTCAATAAAAACAATATTGACATTATATAAAATTGAATTATAAAACTCTAAGCGGTGGATCACTCGGCTCATGGGTCGATGAAGAACGCAGCAAACTGTGCGTCATCGTGTGAACTGCAGGACACATGAACATCGACATTTTGAACGCATATCGCAGTCCATGCTGTTATGTACTTTAATTAATTTTATAGTGCTGCTTGGACTACATATGGTTGAGGGTTGTAAGACTATGCTAATTAAGTTGTTTATAAATTTTTTATAAGCATATGGTATATTATTGGATTAAATAATGATTTTATTCATAATATTAAAAAAGAAATGAAAAACATTATCTCACATTTGAATGTGAAAAACGAAGAGAAATATTTTCTTTTTCAATCAAATAATACTGAGAAATGTCTAGCATAAAAAATTGAAATATTTTTCATCTAGAATTGTCTCTTATTAATGATTCGGAAAAAGAAAAATCTTGGTTTTGTTATTATTCTTCGTTGGTTCGTTAAATGGATAAAAATGACTTTGCTTACAAGAACTATTGGAACTATTTATAACGAATTTAATTGATTGTTTATCATTTATATATAAAGAATTTATGGCAAAATATAGTTATATATACAACCTCAACTCATATGGGACTACCCCCTGAATTTAAGCATATTAATTAGGGGAGGAAAAGAACTAACAAGGATTTCTTAGTAGCGGCGAGCGAAAGAAAACAGTTCAGCACTAAGTCACTTTGTCTATATGGCAAATGTGAGATGCAGTGTATGGAGCGTCAATATTCTAGTATGAGAAATTAATGATTTAAGTCCTTCTTAAATGAGGCCATTTACCATAGAGGGTGCCAGGCCGTATAAGTTAATGATTGCTAGATGATGTTTCCAAAGAGTCGTGTTGCTTGATAGTGCAGCACTAAGTGGGTGGTAAACTCCATCTAAAACTAAATATAACCATGAGACCGATAGTAAACAAGTACCGTGAGGGAAAGTTGAAAGAACTCTGAATAGAGAGTTAAACAGTAGTGAAACTGCTTAGAGGTTAAGCCCGATGAACTGAATATCCGTTATGGAAATTCATCATTAAATGTAATATTTAAATAATATTATTAAGATAATGTGCATTTTTTCCATATAAGGACATTGTAATCTATTAGCATATCCCAAATTTATCATAAAATATAACTTATAGTTTATTCCAATTAAATTGCTTGCATTTTAACACAGAATAAATGTTATTAATTTGATAAAGTGCTGATAGATTTATATTATTACAGAGCGTTAATTTTTCGGAATTATATAATGGCATAATTATCATTGATTTTTGTGTTTATTATATGCTCTTGTATGATTAACAATGCGAAAGATTCAGGATACCTTCGGGACCCGTCTTGAAACACGGACCAAGGAGTCTAACATATGTGCAAGTTATTGGGATGTAAACCTAATAGCGTAATTAACTTGACTAATAATGGGATTAGTTTTTTAGCTATTTATAGCTAATTAACACAATCCCGGGGCGTTCTATATAGTTATGTATAATGTATATTTATATTATTTATGCCTCTAACTGGAACGTACCTTGAGCATATATGCTGTGACCCGAAAGATGGTGAACTATACTTGATCAGGTTGAAGTCAGGGGAAACCCTGATGGAAGACCGAAACAGTTCTGACGTGCAAATCGATTGTCAGAATTGAGTATAGGGGCGAAAGACCAATCGAACCATCTAGTAGCTGGTTCCTTCCGAAGTTTCCCTCAGGATAGCTGGTGCATTTTAATATTATATAAAATAATCTTATCTGGTAAAGCGAATGATTAGAGGCCTTAGGGTTCGAAACGATCTTAACCTATTCTCAAACTTTAAATGGGTAAGAACTTAACTTTCTTGATATGAAGTTCAAGGTTATGATATAATGTGCCCAGTGGGCCACTTTGGTAAGCAGAACTGGCGCTGTGGGATGAACCAAACGTAATGTTACGGTGCCCAAATTAACACTCATGCAGATACCATGAAAGGCGTTGGTTGCTTAAAACAGCAGGACGGTGATCATGGAAGTCGAAATCCGCTAAGGAGTGGTGTAACAACTCACCTGCCGAAGCAACTAGCCCTTAAAATGGATGGCGCTTAAGTTGTATACCTATACATTACCGCTAAAGTAGATGATTTATATTACTTGTGATATAAATTTTGAAACTTTAGTGAGTAGGAAGGTACAATGGTATGCGTAGAAGTGTTTGGCGTAAGCCTGCATGGAGCTGCCATTGGTACAGATCTTGGTGGTAGTAGCAAATAATCGAATGAGACCTTGGAGGACTGAAGTGGAGAAGGGTTTCGTGTGAACAGTGGTTGATCACGAGTTAGTCGGTCCTAAGTTCAAGGCGAAAGCCGAAAATTTTCAAGTAAAACAAAAATGCCTAACTATATAAACAAGCGAATATAATACACTTGAATAATTTTGAACGAAAGGGAATACGGTTCCAATTCCGTAACCTGTTGAGTATCCGTTTGTTATTAAATATGGGCCTCGTGCTCATCCTGGCAACAGGAACGACCATAAAGAAGCCGTCGAGAGATATCGGAAGAGTTTTCTTTTCTGTTTTATAGCCGTACTACCATGGAAGTCTTTCGCAGAGAGATATGGTAGATGGGCTAGAAGAGCATGACATATACTGTTGTGTCGATATTTTCTCCTCGGACCTTGAAAATTTATGGTGGGGACACGCAAACTTCTCAACAGGCCGTACCAATATCCGCAGCTGGTCTCCAAGGTGAAGAGTCTCTAGTCGATAGAATAATGTAGGTAAGGGAAGTCGGCAATTAGATCCGTAACTTCGGGATAAGGATTGGCTCTGAAGATTGAGATAGTCGGGCTTGATTGGGAAACAATAACATGGTTTATGTGCTCGTTCTGGGTAAATAGAGTTTCTAGCATTTATGTTAGTTACTTGTTCCCCGGATAGTTTAGTTACGTAGCCAATTGTGGAACTTTCTTGCTAAAATTTTTAAGAATACTATTTGGGTTAAACCAATTAGTTCTTATCAATTATAACGATTATCAATTAACAATCAATTCAGAACTGGCACGGACTTGGGGAATCCGACTGTCTAATTAAAACAAAGCATTGTGATGGCCTAGCGGGTGTTGACACAATGTGATTTCTGCCCAGTGCTCTGAATGTCAAAGTGAAGAATTCAAGTAAGCGCGGGTCAACGGCGGGAGTAACTATGACTCTCTTAAGGTAGCCAAATGCCTCGTCATCTAATTAGTGACGCGCATGAATGGATTAACGAGATTCCTACTGTCCTATCTACTATCTAGCGAAACCACAGCCAAGGGAACGGGCTTGGAATAATTAGCGGGGAAAGAAGACCCTTTTGAGCTTGACTCTAATCTGGCAGTGTAAGGAGACATAAGAGGTGTAGAATAAGTGGGAGATATTAGACCTCGGTTTGGTATCGTCAATGAAATACCACTACTCTTATTGTTTCCTTACTTACTTGATTAAATGGAACGTGTATCATTTCCTAGCCATTATACGGATATATTTATTATATCTTATGGTATTGGGTTTTGATGCAAGCTTCTTGATCAAAGTATCACGAGTTTGTTATATAATCGCAAACAAATTCTTTAATAAACGATGCATTTATGTATTTTTGATTTGAAAATTTGGTATAACTCCAATTACTCAGGTATGATCCAATTCAAGGACATTGCCAGGTAGGGAGTTTGACTGGGGCGGTACATCTCTCAAATAATAACGGAGGTGTCCCAAGGCCAGCTCAGTGCGGACAGAAACCACACATAGAGCAAAAGGGCAAATGCTGACTTGATCTCGGTGTTCAGTACACACAGGGACAGCAAAAGCTCGGCCTATCGATCCTTTTGGTTTAAAGAGTTTTTAACAAGAGGTGTCAGAAAAGTTACCATAGGGATAACTGGCTTGTGGCGGCCAAGCGTTCATAGCGACGTCGCTTTTTGATCCTTCGATGTCGGCTCTTCCTATCATTGTGAAGCAAAATTCACCAAGCGTTGGATTGTTCACCCATGCAAGGGAACGTGAGCTGGGTTTAGACCGTCGTGAGACAGGTTAGTTTTACCCTACTAATGACAAAACGTTGTTGCGACAGCATTCCTGCGTAGTACGAGAGGAACCGCAGGTACGGACCAATGGCACAATACTTGTTCGAGCGAACAGTGGTATGACGCTACGTCCGTTGGATTATGCCTGAACGCCTCTAAGGTCGTATCCGTGCTGGACTGCAATGATAAATAAGGGGCAATTTGCATTGTATGGCTTCTAAACCATTTAAAGTTTATAATTTATTTTATAAACGACAATGGATGTGATGCCAATGTAATTTGTAACATAGTAAATTAGGAGGATCTTCGATCACCTGATGCCGCGCTAGTTACATATAAAAGCATTATTTAATACAATGACAAAGCCTAGAATCAATTGTAAACGACTTTTGTAACAGGCAAGGTGTTGTAAGTGGTTGAGCAGCTGCCATACTGCGATCCACTGAAGCTTATCCTTTGCTTGATGATTCGATAAATAAATGATTTTTTCCTGTAGCCAAACACCTCGTCATCAATTTAGTGACGCATATGATATTGTCCCTATCATATAATTAATATAAAGACTTTAATGGATTGTGTCAAGTTGCCAAACACCTCGTCATCAATTTAGTGACGCATATGATATTGTCCCTATCATATAATTAATATAAAGACTTTAATGAATTGTGTCAAGTTGCCAAACACCTCGTCATCAATTTAGTGACGCATATGATATTGTCCCTATCATATAATTTTTGATATAAAGACTTTAAAGAATTGTATCAAGTTGCCAAACACCTCGTCATCAATTTAGTGACGCATATGATATTGTCCCTATCATATAATTAATATACAGACTTTAATGAATTGTGTCAAGTTGCCAAACACCTCGTCATCAATTTAGTGACGCATATGATATTGTCCTTATCATATAATTTTTGATATAAAGACTTTAAAGAATTGAATCAAGTTGCCAAACACCTCGTCATCAATTTAGTGACGCATATGATATTGTCCCTATCATATAATTAATATAAAGACTTTAATGGATTGTGTCAAGTTGCCAAACACCTCGTCATCAATTTAGTGACGCATATGATATTGTCCCTATCATATAATTAATATAAAGACTTTAATGAATTGTGTCAAGTTGCCAAACACCTCGTCATCAATTTAGTGACGCATATGATATTGTCCTTATCATATAATTTTTGATATAAAGACTTTAAAGAATTGTATCAAGTTGCCAAACACCTCGTCATCAATTTAGTGACGCATATGATATTGTCCCTATCATATAATTAATATAAAGACTTTAATGGATTGTGTCAAGTTGCCAAACACCTCGTCATCAATTTAGTTTTTTTTTTCTTTAGCGTGCGTTTATTTATTTAAAATCTGTCCTAGTGGACAATAATTAAATGGTTTTGCGGGGGAACATTAGCTTAAGGGATACTATTGTACATGTATTTGTGGCGGGTTTTATATGTGTTGTCTATTGTTGTGGAAGATCGAGAGGGTGTCTCCTCATGAGACGTCTGCTTGTTTGGCTATTGTCTAACAGGTTGGTGGCGAGGTGGTTAGGGTGGTTTTCGAGCCTTTTCAGGTATCTCTCGCTGAGCCTGGAGATTTCATCAGCGACTTGTGGGATTCCAAGTTCCCTATGTATGGCGACATTCTCGTGGTAGGGATGCGCATTACAGGCAATTCTCAAGCACCTATTCTGGAACCGCTGTATACGCAGGCGATTCGTGTGGCTTGCCGTGCCCCATAGCTGTATCCCGTAGGTCCAGATGGGCTTGAGAATTGCCTTGTACACCAGGATTTTGTGGTTCTGCCTTAGCTTGGACCCTCTCCCAATAAGCCAATGCATCTGCCTCAGACGCGCATCGGCCTGTATGCGTTTGCTGACGATGTGGGGACGCCAAGTGAGCCTGCGGTCCAGGGTAAGTCCTAGGTACTTGGGTGCGGGTGCGTTGGGAATGATGACTCCGTTTAGCGTGACCGGTGGGCAGTCTCCTCTCCTTAGTGCAAATGTTGTTTGGGTAGATTTTTCCGCGTTCACTACGATGTTCCACCTGCTGAGCCAGGGATGTAGCGCGTCCATTTGCCTTTGGATTGTTTCGGAGGCTTCTCGTGGGTCGGATGAGGAGGCGAGGAAAGCCGTGTCATCTGCATAAGTCGCTATAGTTAGGTTCCTGGAGGGGATTATGGGAAGGTCTGCGGTGTAAAGGGTGTACAGTATTGGTCCGAGCACACTGCCTTGCGGAACTCCAGCTCTGATCAGTCTGGGTAGGCTTATTGCACTTCCGCATCTGACTTGGAATGCTCTTCCCTCAGTGTAGGATTTGAGGAGGGTAAAATGGGGGCTTGGGAGGTAGGATTTGAGTTTATGGAGGAGTCCAGGATGCCAAACTCTGTCGAATGCCTGCTTCACGTCGAGCATTACAGCGCAGCAGTATTTCTTTTGCTCGAATGCCTCGAGGATCCGTTCGACTAGCCGGTGGCATTGCTCTGGTGTTCCGTGGGAGCGCCTGAAGCCAAACTGGTGATCGGGGATCAAACCAGCCTCATCCAGTACTGGCAATACTCTGCGCAAAAATACTCTTTCGAGTATTTTGGAGAGGATTGCCAGCAAACTAATCGGACGATAGGAGGCGAGATTGGCTTCAGGCTTACCAGGCTTGAGGAGGACAATAACCTCTGCTCTTTTCCACTCTTCCGGGAAGTACCCTAGCCGGAAGCAGCTGTTGTAAATGCTGGCCAGCATTTGTGTGCAGCGGGATGGGAGCATTTTTAGGGCCGCCGCATCTATACGATCCAGGCCTGGAGATTTGTTGTTCTTCAGTAGAGCAATCTCCTGCGCAACTTCCTCAGGGTCGACTGGTTCCAACGGGGGACCGGGAGAGCTTGGGCTATTGAGAAACCGGGCTGTTTCAGCATGTTCTTCGGCAGTGCAGCAGTCGAACGGAGAGAAGGCGTTGTAAAGGTGTTCGGCGAAAGCTTCTGCTCTTTCAGCATCCGAAAGGCACCAGGATCCATCTGCTTTGCGCACTGCGGAAACCTTTTTGGCTGGTCGTTTAATGTGGCGGGTGACGTTCCACAGATTGTGGTCTGGGTCCCCGGGAGAGAGTTCCTCGAGGAATCTGAGGAAGGAGTCCTGGCGTAGGCTGGAGATCTTGTCCTTCAACTCCTTTGTGGCGTGATTGAGCGCTGTTTTGTCTCTTGGATTGCGCGTCAAGAACCAAACTCTCCTGAGACGCCTCTTCTCAGTCACGAGTGCCGCAATTTCCGGGGACCAGAGGTGGAGGTCCCTGCTAGGTGTTCTCGCAGTCTTTGGTGGCGGTGGGCTTGCGAATTCCGCAGCGTTTTGCATCTGCCTGGTGAGATTCCCGATAGCTTCATCAATGTTCCTGGGTGTGTTGAGGATGGGGTTCGGATTGACGGTGGAGAGCATCCAGGACGCGAACTTGGCGGCGTCGGTATATTTTCCAGTGAGCCTTCTGAGCGGGGTTTTCCTGAGGACTGGCGTGTTGATTAGCACGTTTATTGCACAGTGGTCTGACAGGAGATCAGCATTTGTTGTGCAGCTGATCTTCGCATGCCCTATGCCTTTCGACACAGCAAAGTCCAGTAGGTCTGGAGTCTTGAGGGGATTCGTTGGCCAGTGAGTGGGCTCGCCAGTGGAGTGGCAGTCCAGTCGGTGGCGTTGCAGGTACCCAAACAGAGTTTTCCCTTTGGGGTTGTTGGCGCGCGATCCCCACCAAGAATGTTTGGCGTTATAATCTCCAGCTGCTATGAAGCGGGGCCCAAAATGCTCGAAGAACTCACTGAGGTGAGATGCTGTTATGCGGTATCTGGGGGAAAGTAGACCGCTCCAATGTCTAAATCTCCTTGCGGGCTGACAATCCTGATGACAGGACATTGTGCCCAGTCTTGCTGAAACGCGGGCAGCTCTAGGTATTGAATACCGCTCCTGATGAGGATGGCTGCTCCACCGCGTGCTCTGCCAGAAGGATGGTCTGCATGGATGAGGTCATATCCGCTGATATTAAAGTGGGATCTGGGGGAGAAGTGGGTTTCGGCTACGAGTAGGATATCGATCTGGTGGGTCTTCAGATGGTGCTCGACTATGGCCTTGCTGTTCTGCAGGCCGTTCGCATTCCAGACGACTAGGTGGAGCTTTAGTTGCATGACTTGCTGTTGAGAATGGTGGCCACCAGCTGTGTCATCTGGGTGAACATGCGCTCCATCATCCTTTCCATCATTCCTTCCATGCGAGCGAACATCGCTTCTATCTGACCGGAGTGTGGGGTTTCTGTTTGGGTTTGGACTGGGGTTGTGGGATTCTGCGGTGCTGCGTGCACTCCGTTGAGGGCGTCTCGGTAGCTCCTGCCAGAGGTGACGTTTGGTGATGCCACGGGCGGCGCCTTGTTAGCATTAGCGACGGGCCTTGTTTTCGGAGCAGCGAGTGCTTTGGCCCTTTTGTATGCAGGGCATCCCTTGAAAGACGCAGGATGGTCCGCCTGGCAGTGGAAGCAGCACGCTTTGTCGTCCTCCCTCTTCTCACATGCCCTCGATTCGTGAGGGCCTCCACACTTTACACATCGGTATTCCAGGAAGCAGTAACGCTGTGTATGACCGAATCCTTGGCACCTGAAGCATTGAGGCACGTCGTTGAACTTCTGCGGCGGTTCAATGGTTACTACCGACCTGCAGATCCGCTTGACTTGGTAGACGTCTTTGTTGTTGCTGGAAGGCTCCAGGTTGGCGAAGAATATTCCCAGCGGTTCTTTAGTTCTTCTGCCAATGGGATTGTGCAGATCTCTAACAGCGTGCCCTTGTCTGCGAAGGTCTTCAATGATTTCCTCACGATCGGTGGAGTGGTGGAGTCCTTTGATGACAACCTTGTATGCACGTTCATCTTTCGGCTGGAAAGTCCGATGCCTCTTGTTTTGGGCCACAAGTTGGAGACGCAGAGCTGTATAGGACTCTTTGTCCGGCATCATGACACGTACGTTGTTGCCATTCACGGTCTTGTAGGTAAAATTGTTCTTCGGGCCTACAAGAGTCGTGATCATCTTGACGAGTGCCGAGATGTTGGTCACATCGGGGATAAAAATCGGAGGTGGCTTGATGGTCTTCGGGGTGGGCTTTGGTTTCTCGGGGGTCTTGGGCTTGGAATCGTCTTTAGGTCCGGGTTCGTCATCAGAGCTCTCTTGGTCGTACTCGTCTTCTTCGGTCGAGAGTAAAGCGAAGGCGTTGTTGGCGAGCTTCTTGCGCAGAGCTGCGCTAGTGCTTGGCTTATCTTCCAGCTCCTCTCCCTGTGCTTTCTTTGCCGGTTTTCGCTTTATCTCGCCCGGCTCTGTATGCGAGGTGCTTCCCTCGCTGCTGGAGCTGCTCTTGCGTGTTCTCAGAGCCTTTTTGCGTGGTGTTGTTCCAAGCTTGTGGGTGCGCGGGGGGGCCTGCCAGTCCATCTTCTCCAAAGTTGATAAGGAGTGAGGAGGGGGGGGGGGGGGGAAGCTGGGCACCGTAAGCCGGTGAGCCAGGCAGCACGTGGCTGCTGCTTTGCAATTATACCGCTGCTTCGAGCACTGGGTTTTTTGCGCTGATAACACGCACACTCGGGTGTGCGATGGTGTTAGTGCGAACTACCGTTAGGTACGTTGGCTGGGCCAATCAAAACGCGCGACAAGATCACGCGACGCGAAGTGGCTGGGCACAAGTAACGGGACTTACAACTGTGAACAATTTGCTAACAATTTGCTAACAATTTGCTGTCGATCCGCAGGCACGTCTGCACTCGTCGAGTGTTCGATCGCGATCAATTTAGTGACGCATATGATATTGTCCCTATCATATAATTAATATAAAGACTTTAATGGATTGTGTCAAGTTGCCAAACACCTCGTCATCAATTTAGTGACGCATATGATATTGTCCCTATCATATAATTAATATAAAGACTTTAATGAATTGTGTCAAGTTGCCAAACACCTCGTCATCAATTTAGTGACGCATATGATATTGTCCTTATCATATAATTTTTGATATAAAGACTTTAAAGAATTGTATCAAGTTGCCAAACACCTCGTCATCAATTTAGTGACGCATATGATATTGTCCCTATCATATAATTAATATAAAGACTTTAATGGATTGTGTCAAGTTGCCAAACACCTCGTCATCAATTTAGTGACGCATATGATATTGTCCTTATCATATAATTTTTGATATAAAGACTTTAAAGAATTGTATCAAGTTGCCAAACACCTCGTCATCAATTTAGTGACGCATATGATATTGTCCCTATCATATAATTAATATACAGACTTTAATGAATTGTGTCAAGTTGCCAAACACCTCGTCATCAATTTAGTGACGCATATGATATTGTCCCTATCATATAATTTTTGATATATAGACTTTAAAGAATTGTATCAAGTTGCCAAACACCTCGTCATCAATTTAGTGACGCATATGATATTGTCCCTATCATATAATTAATATAAAGACTTTAATGGATTGTGTCAAGTTGCCAAACACCTCGTCATCAATTTAGTGACGCATATGATATTGTCCTTATTATATAATTTTTGATATAAAGACTTTAAAGAATTGTATCAAGTTGCCAAACACCTCGTCATCAATTTAGTGACGCATATGATATTGTCCCTATCATATAATTAATATACAGACTCTAATGAATTGTGTCAAGTTGCCAAACACCTCGTCATCAATTTAGTGACGCATATGATATTGTCCCTATCATATAATTTTTGATATAAAGACTTTAAAGAATTGTATCAAGTTGCCAAACACCTCGTCATCAATTTAGTGACGCATATGATATTGTCCCTTTCATATAATTAATATAAAGACTTTAATGGATTGTGTCAAGTTGCCAAACACCTCGTCATCAACTACTATATTATGGTTGCGCCGACCTCTCATATTGTATTCTCTTATGTGTTCATAGGATTTTGACAATTATACGAGTAAATTAAATAATATACATATGAAAATGATTAATTATTATATGTATAAGGGAAAAAATGATGAAATATTCCCATATTATCTTAGTATTATAGAGGAAAGACCGTTGCCGACCTCTGATATTGTTCAAACTTATGTATTTATATGATTTTGGCAATTATATGAGTAAATTAAAAAATATACATATGAAAATGGTTAATTATTATATGTATATGGGAAAAAATGCTAAGATATTCCCATATTCTCTTAGTATTATAGAGAAAAGCCATTTAAGTGAGAGGGTATAGTAGTGTAAACGACCGGAATTACGACAGAGGGTTCAAAAACTACTATAGGTAGGCAGTGGTTGCCGACCTCTCATATTGTTCAAAACTTATGTATTCATATGATTTTGGCAATTGTATGAGTAAATTAAATAATATACATATGAAAATGATTAATTATTATATGTATAAGGGAAAAAATGCTGAAATATTCCCACATTCTCTTAGTATTATAGAGAAAATCCATTATAGTGAGAGGGTATAGTAGTGTAAACGACCGGAATTACGACAGAGGGTTCAAAAACTACTATAGGTAGGCAGTGGTTGCCGACCTCTCATATTGTTCAAAACTTATGTATTCATATGAATTTGGCAATTATATGAGTAAATTAAATAATATACATATGAAAATGATTAATTATTATATGTATAAGGGAAAAAATGCTGAAATATTCCCACATTCTCTTAGTATTATAGAGAAAATCCATTATAGTGAGAGGGTATAGTAGTGTAAACGACCGGAATTACGACAGAGGGTTCAAAAACTACTATAGGTAGGCAGTGGTTGCCGACCTCTCATATTGTTCAAAACTTATGTATTCATATGATTTTGGCAATTATATGATTAAATTAAATAATATACATATGAAAATGGTTAATTATTATATGTATATGGGAAAAAATGCAGAGATATTCCCATATTCTCTTAGTATTATAGAGAAAAGCCATTTAAGTGAGAGGGTATAGTAGTGTAAACGACCGGAATTACGACAGAGGGTTCAAAAACTACTATAGGTAGGCAGTGGTTGCCGACCTCTCATATTGTTCAAAACTTATGTATTCATATGATTTTGGCAATTGTATGAGTAAATTAAATAATATACATACGAAAATGATTAATTATTATATGTATATGGGAAAAAATGCAGAGATATTCCCATATTCTCTTAGTATTATAGAGAAAAGCCATTTAAGTGAGAGGGTATAGTAGTGTAAACCACCGGAATTACGACAGAGGGTTCAAAAACTACTATAGGTAGGCAGTGGTTGCCGACCTCTCATATTGTTCAAAACTTATGTATTCATATGATTTTGGCAATTGTATGAGTAAATTAAATAATATACATATGAAAATGATTAATTATTATATGTATAAGGGAAAAAATGCTGAAATATTCCCACATTCTCTTAGTATTATAGAGAAAATCCATTATAGTGAGAGGGTATAGTAGTGTAAACGACCGGAATTACGACAGAGGGTTCAAAAACTACTATAGGTAGGCAGTGGTTGCCGACCTCTCATATTGTTCAAAACTTATGTATTCATATGATTTTGGCAATTATATGATTAAATTAAATAATATACATATGAAAATGGTTAATTATTATATGTATATGGGAAAAAATGCTGAGATATTCCCATATTCTCTTAGTATTATAGAGAAAAGCCATTTAAGTGAGAGGGTATAGTAGTGTAAACGACCGGAATTACGACAGAGGGTTCAAAAACTACTATAGGTAGGCAGTGGTTGCCGACCTCTCATATTGTTCAAAACTTATGTATTCATATGATTTTGGCAATTGTATGAGTAAATTAAATAATATACATATGAAAATGATTAATTATTATATGTATAAGGGAAAAAATGCTGAAATATTCCCACATTCTCTTAGTATTATAGAGAAAATCCATTATAGTGAGAGGGTATAGTAGTGTAAACGACCGGAATTACGACAGAGGGTTCAAAAACTACTATAGGTAGGCAGTGGTTGCCGACCTCTCATATTGTTCAAAACTTATGTATTCATATGATTTTGGCAATTATATGATTAAATTAAATAATATACATATGAAAATGGTTAATTATTATATGTATATGGGAAAAAATGCTGAGATATTCCCATATTCTCTTAGTATTATAGAGAAAAGCCATTATAGTGAGAGGGTATAGTAGTGTAAACGACCGGAATTACGACAGAGGGTTCAAAAACTACTATAGGTAGGCAGTGGTTGCCGACCTCTCATATTGTTCAAAACTTATGTATTCATATGAATTTGGCAATTATATGAGTAAATTAAATAATAAACATATAAAAATTAATATTTATTATATGTATAAAAAAAAAAATAATCATATTATATATGAATAATGGAAAAAAAATGAAATGTTCCTATAATCTCTTAATATATAAGAGAATAGACCGTATGTTGGGTGGCAAACGGAATTGAAAATACCCGCTTTGAGGACAGCGGGTTCAAAAACTACTATAGGTAGGCAGTGGTTGCCGACCTCCCGCATTATTCGAAATATTTATTTCGGATTATGTTTATATTGGTTACATAAAATAAAGTATATTATTATCCGTACAAATTTGTTTCTCAGTTCTATAGAACACGGGACTTGGCTCCGCGGATAATAGGAATATACGCTTTTTAGATAATATCGTTGAAACAAAAGTCAAGTTTCTATTATATATAGAATAACAAATCGTTTCCATATATTATCGTTAATTTTTGGAGGCAGGCAAATATTAATTTATTACCTGCCGTATAGTTGGATTATTATATCGTTACGGTATAATACAAATATGGATTCTTATGAAAGAAATATAAAATTATATATTAAATGTGGAAATATTATCATATGCGCTTGGTTTTATGTTATATATTACCAGAGAGATATATGAAAAGAGATAAATTTTAAATTTATCTTCAAAATGCAAATGATTTAACTTAATATTTATATTGGTTAAACAAAAATTGTACATGTGTGGATACAATAATTATGTATGTTGGAAATAAAATGATATTTTATAATGAAATATGTATATATAAAAAGATAAAATTATAGAAACATATATATTACAATAATTATATGAAATTCTTGTTATATTGGTAAAACAAGTATAAATTAAAAATGAAAATATGGATTACGAATGCTATATAAAAATGGCCGTAATCGAATAGATTTTTTACTTATATTTATATATTTAAAATTTTACCCAAAGGCGAAATATTGAATTTTATTCAATATAATAAAAATCATGGAATTATATAAAGTGAAAAATCTATATATCTATTATATTGCTTATTTCGATTCAAAAAATATGAATGGAATATGAAGGAAAAACATTATTCTGGTTGATCCTGCCAGTAGTTATATGCTTGTCTCAAAGATTAAGCCATGCATGTCTAAGTACACACGAATTAAAAGTGAAACCGCAAAAGGCTCATTATATCAGTTATGGTTCCTTAGATCGTTAACAGTTACTTGGATAACTGTGGTAATTCTAGAGCTAATACATGCAATTAAAACATGAACCTTATGGGACATGTGCTTTTATTAGGCTAAAACCAAGCGATCGCAAGATCGTTATATTGGTTGAACTCTAGATAACATGCAGATCGTATGGTCTTGTACCGACGACAGATCTTTCAAATGTCTGCCCTATCAACTTTTGATGGTAGTATCTAGGACTACCATGGTTGCAACGGGTAACGGGGAATCAGGGTTCGATTCCGGAGAGGGAGCCTGAGAAACGGCTACCACATCTAAGGAAGGCAGCAGGCGCGTAAATTACCCACTCCCAGCTCGGGGAGGTAGTGACGAAAAATAACAATACAGGACTCATATCCGAGGCCCTGTAATTGGAATGAGTACACTTTAAATCCTTTAACAAGGACCAATTGGAGGGCAAGTCTGGTGCCAGCAGCCGCGGTAATTCCAGCTCCAATAGCGTATATTAAAGTTGTTGCGGTTAAAACGTTCGTAGTTGAACTTGTGCTTCATACGGGTAGTACAACTTACAATTGTGGTTAGTACTATACCTTTATGTATGTAAGCGTATTACCGGTGGAGTTCTTATATGTGATTAAATACTTGTATTTTTTCATATGTTCCTCCTATTTAAAAACCTGCACTAGTGCTCTTAAACGAGTGTTATTGTGGGCCGGTACTATTACTTTGAACAAATTAGAGTGCTTAAAGCAGGCTTCAAATGCCTGAATATTCTGTGCATGGGATAATGAAATAAGACCTCTGTTCTGCTTTCATTGGTTTTCAGATCAAGAGGTAATGATTAATAGAAGCAGTTTGGGGGCATTAGTATTACGACGCGAGAGGTGAAATTCTTGGACCGTCGTAAGACTAACTTAAGCGAAAGCATTTGCCAAAGATGTTTTCATTAATCAAGAACGAAAGTTAGAGGTTCGAAGGCGATCAGATACCGCCCTAGTTCTAACCATAAACGATGCCAGCTAGCAATTGGGTGTAGCTACTTTTATGGCTCTCTCAGTCGCTTCCCGGGAAACCAAAGCTTTTGGGCTCCGGGGGAAGTATGGTTGCAAAGCTGAAACTTAAAGGAATTGACGGAAGGGCACCACCAGGAGTGGAGCCTGCGGCTTAATTTGACTCAACACGGGAAAACTTACCAGGTCCGAACATAAGTGTGTAAGACAGATTGATAGCTCTTTCTCGAATCTATGGGTGGTGGTGCATGGCCGTTCTTAGTTCGTGGAGTGATTTGTCTGGTTAATTCCGATAACGAACGAGACTCAAATATATTAAATAGATATCTTCAGGATTATGGTGCTGAAGCTTATGTAGCCTTCATTCATGGTGGCAGTAAAATGTTTATTGTGTTTGAATGTGTTTATGTAAGTGGAGCCGTACCTGTTGGTTTGTCCCATTATAAGGACACTAGCTTCTTAAATGGACAAATTGCGTCTAGCAATAATGAGATTGAGCAATAACAGGTCTGTGATGCCCTTAGATGTCCTGGGCTGCACGCGCGCTACAATGAAAGTATCAACGTGTATTTCCTAGACCGAGAGGTCCGGGTAAACCGCTGAACCACTTTCATGCTTGGGATTGTGAACTGAAACTGTTCACATGAACTTGGAATTCCCAGTAAGTGTGAGTCATTAACTCGCATTGATTACGTCCCTGCCCTTTGTACACACCGCCCGTCGCTACTACCGATTGAATTATTTAGTGAGGTCTCCGGACGTGATCACTGTGACGCCTTGCGTGTTACGGTTTTTTCGCAAAAGTTGACCGAACTTGATTATTTAGAGGAAGTAAAAGTCGTAACAAGGTTTCCGTAGGTGAACCTGCGGAAGGATCATTATTGTATAATATCCTTATCGTTAATAAATATTTGTTATAATACAAATAAATACAATTTACCAAAATAAAAATATTACAAAATGATTCCACGGAATCAAAAGTTAAAGTCAAAATAAAATGAAGATGGCTTTTATTTTATATGTGGGGCTTGGCAACCTCATAAAAAGACTTTAACATTATTAATGTTGCTGTGCGTATTTGTGGCAGTACTTACTACAACAACGGCGTTTCCTATAAAAACAAATTCTCGAAAATGGAAATCGAAGAAACTAAACTAAATTCGAAAGTAGAAGTCGAATTAAAATAAAAATAATTTTGAATGTGTGGTAATCAAAATAAGTGTGTGTGTATATGGACCATAATATACACGCGTTGCGAATATGTATTGTTCATCTATGTTATGAGCATACGTTGGCTAATGCAACAACCTAAAATATACAATGTTTGTACCTGTCATCCATCAGGTTAATGTTTTATATAAATTTTGCAGTATGTGTCACCCAAAATAGCAAACCATAACCAGATTATTATGATACATAATGCTTATATGAAACTAAGACATTTCGCAACATTTATTTTAGGTATAAAAATAAATTTATTGAAGGAATTGATATATGCCAGTAAAATGGTGTATTTTTAATTTCTTTCAATAAAAACAATATTGACATTATATAAAATTGAATTATAAAACTCTAAGCGGTGGATCACTCGGCTCATGGGTCGATGAAGAACGCAGCAAACTGTGCGTCATCGTGTGAACTGCAGGACACATGAACATCGACATTTTGAACGCATATCGCAGTCCATGCTGTTATGTACTTTAATTAATTTTATAGTGCTGCTTGGACTACATATGGTTGAGGGTTGTAAGACTATGCTAATTAAGTTGTTTATAAATTTTTTATAAGCATATGGTATATTATTGGATTAAATAATGATTTTATTCATAATATTAAAAAAGAAATGAAAAACATTATCTCACATTTGAATGTGAAAAACGAAGAGAAATATTTTCTTTTTCAATCAAATAATACTGAGAAATGTCTAGCATAAAAAATTGAAATATTTTTCATCTAGAATTGTCTCTTATTAATGATTCGGAAAAGAAAAATCTTGGTTTTGTTATTATTCTTCGTTGGTTCGTTAAATGGATAAAAATGACTTTGCTTACAAGAACTATTGGAACTATTTATAACGAATTTAATTGATTGTTTTATCATTTATATATAAAGAATTTATGGCAAAATATAGTTATATATACAACCTCAACTCATATGGGACTACCCCCTGAATTTAAGCATATTAATTAGGGGAGGAAAAGAAACTAACAAGGATTTTCTTAGTAGCGGCGAGCGAAAAGAAAACAGTTCAGCACTAAGTCACTTTGTCTATATGGCAAATGTGAGATGCAGTGTATGGAGCGTCAATATTCTAGTATGAGAAATTAATGATTTAAGTCCTTCTTAAATGAGGCCATTTACCCATAGAGGGTGCCAGGCCCGTATAACGTAATGATTGCTAGATGATGTTTCCAAAGAGTCGTGTTGCTTGATAGTGCAGCACTAAGTGGGTGGTAAACTCCATCTAAAACTAAATATAACCATGAGACCGATAGTAAACAAGTACCGTGAGGGAAAGTTGAAAAGAACTCTGAATAGAGAGTTAAACAGTACGTGAAACTGCTTAGAGGTTAAGCCCGATGAACCTGAATATCCGTTATGGAAAATTCATCATTAAAATTGTAATATTTAAATAATATTATTAAGAATAATGTGCATTTTTCCATATAAGACATTGTAATCTATTAGCATATCCCAAATTTATCATAAAATATAACTTATAGTTTATTCCAATTAAATTGCTTGCATTTTAACACAGAATAAATGTTATTAATTTGATAAAGTGCTGATAGATTTATATTATTACAGAGCGTTAATTTTTCGGAATTATATAATGGCATAATTATCATTGATTTTTGTGTTTATTATATGCTCTTGTATGATTAACAATGCGAAAGATTCAGGATACCTTCGGGACCCGTCTTGAAACACGGACCAAGGAGTCTAACATATGTGCAAGTTATTGGATGTAAACCTAATAGCGTAATTAACTTGACTAATAATGGGATTAGTTTTTTAGCTATTTATAGCTAATTAACACAATCCCGGGGCGTTCTATATAGTTATGTATAATGTATATTTATATTATTTATGCCTCTAACTGGAACGTACCTTGAGCATATATGCTGTGACCCGAAAGATGGTGAACTATACTTGATCAGGTTGAAGTCAGGGGAAACCCTGATGGAAGACCGAAACAGTTCTGACGTGCAAATCGATTGTCAGAATTGAGTATAGGGGCGAAAGACCAATCGAACCATCTAGTAGCTGGTTCCTTCCGAAGTTTCCCTCAGGATAGCTGGTGCATTTTAATATTATATAAAATAATCTTATCTGGTAAAGCGAATGATTAGAGGCCTTAGGGTCGAAACGATCTTAACCTATTCTCAAACTTTAAATGGGTAAGAACCTTAACTTTCTTGATATGAAGTTCAAGGTTATGATATAATGTGCCCAGTGGGCCACTTTTGGTAAGCAGAACTGGCGCTGTGGGATGAACCAAACGTAATGTTACGGTGCCCAAATTAACAACTCATGCAGATACCATGAAAGGCGTTGGTTGCTTAAAACAGCAGGACGGTGATCATGGAAGTCGAAATCCGCTAAGGAGTGTGTAACAACTCACCTGCCGAAGCAACTAGCCCTTAAAATGGATGGCGCTTAAGTTGTATACCTATACATTACCGCTAAAGTAGATGATTTATATTACTTGTGATATAAATTTTGAAACTTTAGTGAGTAGGAAGGTACAATGGTATGCGTAGAAGTGTTTGGCGTAAGCCTGCATGGAGCTGCCATTGGTACAGATCTTGGTGGTAGTAGCAAATAATCGAATGAGACCTTGGAGGACTGAAGTGGAGAAGGGTTTCGTGTGAACAGTGGTTGATCACGAGTTAGTCGGTCCTAAGTTCAAGGCGAAAGCCGAAAATTTTCAAGTAAAACAAAAATGCCTAACTATATAAACAAAGCGAATATAATACACTTGAATAATTTTGAACGAAAGGGAATACGGTTCCAATTCCGTAACCTGTTGAGTATCCGTTTGTTATTAAATATGGGCCTCGTGCTCATCCTGGCAACAGGAACGACCATAAAGAAGCCGTCGAGAGATATCGGAAGAGTTTTCTTTTCTGTTTTATAGCCGTACTACCATGGAAGTCTTTCGCAGAGAGATATGGTAGATGGCTAGAAGAGCATGACATATACTGTTGTGTCGATATTTTCTCCTCGGACCTTGAAAATTTATGGTGGGGACACGCAAACTTCTCAACAGGCCGTACCAATATCCGCAGCTGGTCTCCAAGGTGAAGAGTCTCTAGTCGATAGAATAATGTAGGTAAGGGAAGTCGGCAAATTAGATCCGTAACTTCGGGATAAGGATGGCTCTGAAGATTGAGATAGTCGGGCTTGATTGGGAAACAATAACATGGTTTATGTGCTCGTTCTGGGTAAATAGAGTTTCTAGCATTTATGTTAGTTACTTGTTCCCCGGATAGTTTAGTTACGTAGCCAATTGTGGAACTTTCTTGCTAAAATTTTTAAGAATACTATTTGGGTTAAACCAATTAGTTCTTATCAATTATAACGATTATCAATTAACAATCAATTCAGAACTGGCACGGACTTGGGGAATCCGACTGTCTAATTAAAACAAAGCATTGTGATGGCCCTAGCGGGTGTTGACACAATGTGATTTCTGCCCAGTGCTCTGAATGTCAAAGTGAAGAAATTCAAGTAAGCGCGGGTCAACGGCGGGAGTAACTATGACTCTCTTAAGGTAGCCAAATGCCTCGTCATCTAATTAGTGACGCGCATGAATGGATTAACGAGATTCCTACTGTCCCTATCTACTATCTAGCGAAACCACAGCCAAGGGAACGGGCTTGGAATAATTAGCGGGGAAAGAAGACCCTTTTGAGCTTGACTCTAATCTGGCAGTGTAAGGAGACATAAGAGGTGTAGAATAAGTGGGAGATATTAGACCTCGGTTTGGTATCGTCAATGAAATACCACTACTCTTATTGTTTCCTTACTTACTTGATTAAATGGAACGTGTATCATTTCCTAGCCATTATACGGATATATTTATTATATCTTATGGTATTGGGTTTTGATGCAAGCTTCTTGATCAAAGTATCACGAGTTTGTTATATAATCGCAAACAAATTCTTTAATAAAACGATGCATTTATGTATTTTTGATTTGAAAATTTGGTATAACTCCAATTACTCAGGTATGATCCAATTCAAGGACATTGCCAGGTAGGGAGTTTGACTGGGGCGGTACATCTCTCAAATAATAACGGAGGTGTCCCAAGGCCAGCTCAGTGCGGACAGAAACCACACATAGAGCAAAAGGGCAAATGCTGACTTGATCTCGGTGTTCAGTACACACAGGGACAGCAAAAGCTCGGCCTATCGATCCTTTTGGTTTAAAGAGTTTTTAACAAGAGGTGTCAGAAAAGTTACCATAGGGATAACTGGCTTGTGGCGGCCAAGCGTTCATAGCGACGTCGCTTTTTGATCCTTCGATGTCGGCTCTTCCTATCATGTGAAGCAAAATTCACCAAGCGTTGGATTGTTCACCCATGCAAGGGAACGTGAGCTGGGTTTAGACCGTCGTGAGACAGGTTAGTTTTACCCTACTAATGACAAAACGTTGTTGCGACAGCATTCCTGCGTAGTACGAGAGGAACCGCAGGTACGGACCAATGGCACAATACTTGTTCGAGCGAACAGTGGTATGACGCTACGTCCGTTGGATTATGCTGAACGCCTCTAAGGTCGTATCCGTGCTGGACTGCAATGATAAATAAGGGGCAATTTGCATTGTATGGCTTCTAAACCATTTAAAGTTTATAATTTATTTTATAAACGACAATGGATGTGATGCCAATGTAATTTGTAACATAGTAAATTAGGAGGATCTTCGATCACCTGATGCCGCGCTAGTTACATATAAAAGCATTATTTAATACAATGACAAAGCCTAGAATCAATTGTAAACGACTTTTGTAACAGGCAAGGTGTTGTAAGTGGTTGAGCAGCTGCCATACTGCGATCCACTGAAGCTTATCCTTTGCTGATGATTCGATAAATAAATGATTTTTTCCTGTAGCCAAACACCTCGTCATCAATTTAGTGACGCATATGATATTGTCCCTATCATATAATTAATATAAGACTTTAATGGATTGTGTCAAGTTGCCAAACACCTCGTCATCAATTTAGTGACGCATATGATATTGTCCTATCATATAATTAATATAAAGACTTTAATGAATTGTGTCAAGTTGCCAAACACCTCGTCATCAATTTAGTGACGCATATGATATTGTCCCTATCATATAATTTTTGATATAAAGACTTTAAAGAATTGTATCAAGTTGCCAAACACCTCGTCATCAATTTAGTGACGCATATGATATTGTCCCTATCATATAATTAATATACAGACTTTAATGAATTGTGTCAAGTTGCCAAACACCTCGTCATCAATTTAGTGACGCATATGATATTGTCCTATATATAATTTTGATATAAAGACTTTAAGAATTGAATCAAGTTGCCAAACACCTCGTCATCATTTAGTTTTTTTTTTTTTTTTTTTTTTTTAGCGTGCGTTTATTTATTTAAAATCTGTCCTAGTGGACAATAATTAAATGGTTTTGCGGGGGAACATTAGCTTAAGGGATACTATTGTACATGTATTTGTGGCGGGTTTTATATGTGTTGTCTATTGTTGTGGAAGATCGAGAGGGTGTCTCCTCATGAGACGTCTGCTTGTTTGGCTATTGTCTAACAGGTTGGTGGCGAGGTGGTTAGGGTGGTTTTCGAGCCTTTTCAGGTATCTCTCGCTGAGCCTGGAGATTTCATCAGCGACTTGTGGGATTCCAAGTTCCCTATGTATGGCGACATTCTCGTGGTAGGGATGCGCATTACAGGCAATTCTCAAGCACCTATTCTGGAACCGCTGTATACGCAGGCGATTCGTGTGGCTTGCCGTGCCCCATAGCTGTATCCCGTAGGTCCAGATGGGCTTGAGAATTGCCTTGTACACCAGGATTTTGTGGTTCTGCCTTAGCTTGGACCCTCTCCCAATAAGCCAATGCATCTGCCTCAGACGCGCATCGGCCTGTATGCGTTTGCTGACGATGTGGGGACGCCAAGTGAGCCTGCGGTCCAGGGTAAGTCCTAGGTACTTGGGTGCGGGTGCGTTGGGAATGATGACTCCGTTTAGCGTGACGGTGGGGCAGTCTCCTCTCCTTAGTGCAAATGTTGTTTGGGTAGATTTTTCCGCGTTCACTACGATGTTCCACCTGCTGAGCCAGGGATGTAGCGCGTCCATTTGCCTTTGGATTGTTTCGGAGGCTTCTCGTGGGTCGGATGAGGAGGCGAGGAAAGCCGTGTCATCTGCATAAGTCGCTATAGTTAGGTTCCTGGAGGGGATTATGGGAAGGTCTGCGGTGTAAAGGGTGTACAGTATTGGTCCGAGCACACTGCCTTGCGGAACTCCAGCTCTGATCAGTCTGGGTAGGCTTATTGCACTTCCGCATCTGACTTGGAATGCTCTTCCCTCAGTGTAGGATTTGAGGAGGGTAAAATGGGGGCTTGGGAGGTAGGATTTGAGTTTATGGAGGAGTCCAGGATGCCAAACTCTGTCGAATGCCTGCTTCACGTCGAGCATTACAGCGCAGCAGTATTTCTTTTGCTCGAATGCCTCGAGGATCCGTTCGACTAGCGGTGGCATTGCTCTGGTGTTCCGTGGGAGCGCCTGAAGCCAAACTGGTGATCGGGGATCAAACCAGCCTCATCCAGTACTGGCATTACTCTGCGCAAAATTACTCTTTCGAGTATTTGGAGAGGATTGCCAGCAAACTAATCGGACGATAGGAGGCGAGATTGGCTTCAGGCTTACCAGGCTTGAGGAGGACAATAACCTCTGCTCTTTTCCACTCTTCCGGGAAGTACCCTAGCCGGAAGCAGCTGTTGTAAATGCTGGCCAGCATTGTGTGCAGCGGGATGGGAGCATTTTTAGGGCCGCCGCATCTATACGATCCAGGCCTGGAGATTTGTTGTTCTTCAGTAGAGCAATCTCCTGCGCAACTTCCTCAGGGTCGACTGGTTCCAACGGGGGACCGGAGAGCTTGGGCTATTGAGAAACCGGGCTGTTTCAGCATGTTCTTCGGCAGTGCAGCAGTCGAACGGAGAGAAGGCGTTGTAAAGGTGTTCGGCGAAAGCTTCTGCTCTTTCAGCATCCGAAGGCACCAGGATCCATCTGCTTTGCGCACTGCGGAAACCTTTTTGGCTGGTCGTTTAATGTGGCGGGTGACGTTCCACAGATTGTGGTCTGGGTCCCCGGAGAGAGTTCCTCGAGGAATCTGAGGAAGGAGTCCTGGCGTAGGCTGGAGATCTTGTCCTTCAACTCCTTTGTGGCGTGATTGAGCGCTGTTTTGTCTCTTGGATTGCGCGTCAAGAACCAAACTCTCCTGAGACGCCTCTTCTCAGTCACGAGTGCCGCAATTTCCGGGGACCAGAGGTGGAGGTCCCTGCTAGGTGTTCTCGCAGTCTTTGTGGCGGTGGGCTTGCGAATTCCGCAGCGTTTTGCATCTGCCTGGTGAGATTCCCGATAGCTCATCAATGTTCCTGGGTGTGTTGGATGGGGTTCGGATTGACGGTGGAGAGCATCCAGGACGCGAACTTGGCGGCGTCGGTATATTTTCCAGTGAGCCTTCTGAGCGGGGTTTTCCTGAGGACTGGCGTGTTGATTAGCACGTTTATTGCACAGTGGTCTGACAGGAGATCAGCATTTGTTGTGCAGCTGATCTTCGCATGCCTATGCCTTTCGACACAGCAAAGTCCAGTAGGTCTGGAGTCTTGAGGGGATTCGTTGGCCAGTGAGTGGGCTCGCCAGTGGAGTGGCAGTCCAGTCGGTGGCGTTGCAGGTACCCAAACAGAGTTTTCCCTTTGGGGTTGTTGGCGCGCGATCCCCACCAAGAATGTTTGGCGTTATAATCTCCAGCTGCTATGAAGCGGGGCCCAAATGCTCGAAGAACTCACTGAGGTGAGATGCTGTTATGCGGTATCTGGGGGGAAGTAGACCGCTCCAATGTCTAAATCTCCTTGCGGGCTGACAATCCTGATGACAGGACATTGTGCCCAGTCTTGCTGAAACGCGGCAGCTCTAGGTATGAATACCGCTCCTGATGAGGATGGCTGCTCCACCGCGTGCTCTGCCAGAAGGATGTCTGCATGGATGAGTCATATCCGCTGATATTAAAGTGGATCTGGGGAGAAGTGGGTTTCGGCTACGAGTAGGATATCGATCTGGTGGGTCTTCAGATGGTGCTCGACTATGGCCTTGCTGTTCTGCAGGCCGTTCGCATTCCAGACGACTAGGTGAGCTTAGTTGCATGACTTGCTGTGAGAATGGTGCCACCAGCTGTGTCATCTGGGTGAACATGCGCTCCATCATCCTTTCCATCATTCCTTCCATGCGAGCGAACATCGCTTCTATCTGACCGGAGTGGGGTTTCTGTTTGGGTTTGGACTGGGGTTGTGGGATTCTGCGGTGCTGCGTGCACTCCTGAGGGCGTCTCGGTAGCTCCTGCCAGAGGTGACGTTTGGTGATGCCACGGGCGGCGCCTTGTTAGCATTAGCGACGGGCCTTGTTTTGGAGCAGCGAGTGCTTTGGCCCTTTTGTATGGCATCCCTTGAAAGACGCAGGATGGTCCGCCGGCAGTGTGAAGCAGCACGCTTTGTCGTCCTCCCTCTTCTCACATGCCCTCGATTCGTGAGGGCCTCCACACTTTACACATCGGTATTCCAGGAAGCAGTAACGCTGTGTATGACGAATCCTTGGCACCTGAAGCATTGAGGCACGTCGTTGAACTTCTGCGGCGGTTCAATGGTTACTACCGACCTGCAGATCCGCTTGACTTGGTAGACGTCTTTGTTGTTGCTGGAAGGCTCCAGGTTGGCGAAGAATACCCAGCGTTCTTTAGTTCTTCTGCCAATGGGATTGTGCAGATCTCTAACAGCGTGCCCTTGTCTGCGAAGGTCTTCAATGATTTCCTCACGATCGGTGGAGTGGTGGAGTCCTTTGATGACAACCTTGTATGCACGTTCATCTTTCGGCTGGAAAGTCCGATGCCTCTTGTTTTGGGCCACAAGTTGGAGACGCAGAGCTGTATAGGACTCTTTGTCCGGCATCATGAACGTACGTTGTTGCCATTCACGGTCTTGTAGGTAAAATGTTCTTCGGGCCACAAGAGTCGTG
>NW_022611216.1:0-42816 GCF_004382195.2 Drosophila sechellia
CATGCTTGGGATTGTGAACTGAAACTGTTCACATGAACTTGGAATTCCCAGTAATGTGTGAGTCATTAACTCGCATTGATTACGTCCCTGCCCTTTGTACACACCGCCCGTCGCTACTACCGATTGAATTATTTAGTGAGGTCTCCGGACGTGATCACTGTGACGCCTTGCGTGTTACGGTTGTTTCGCAAAAGTTGACCGAACTTGATTATTTAGAGGAAGTAAAAGTCGTAACAAGGTTTCCGTAGGTGAACCTGCGGAAGGATCATTATTGTATAATATCCTTATCGTTAATAAATATTGTTTATAATACAAATAAATACAATTTACCAAAATAAAAATATTACAAAATGATTCCACGGAATCAAAAGTTAAAGTCAAAATAAAATGAAGATGGCTTTTATTTTATATGTGGGCTTGGCAACCTCATAAAAGACTTTAACATTATTAATGTTGCTGTGCGTATTTGTGGCAGTACTTACTACAACAACGGCGTTTCCTATAAAAACAAATTCTCGAAAATGGAAATCGAAGAAACAAACTAAATTCGAAAGTAGAAGTCGAATTAAAATAAAAATAATTTTGAATTGTGGTAATCAAAATAATGTGTGTGTATTATGGACCATAATATACACGCTGCGTTCGAATATGTATTGTTCATCTATGTTATGAGCATACGTTGGCTAATGCAACAACCTAAAATATACAATGTTTGTACCTGTCATCCATCAGGTTAATGTTTTATATAAATTTTGCAGTATGTGTCACCCAAAATAGCAAACCATAACCAGATTATTATGATACATAATCGACCTGAGGCGGGCCTCAGCCAACTACAAGAAGCTCTTGGAGGGCGAAAATGGATGAGTGGAAACGCTTCTGGGAGATCATGCCGACGACCCATGGGGCGCGTCTATAAGATTTGCCGAGGCCGCAGGAAGTGCACGGAGATTGGGTGCCTCCGCGTGAATGCGAGATGATCACGATTGGGGTGACTGTGCACGAGTGCTCCTCCGCAATTTCTTCCCAGTTGCGGAGTCCGAAGCACCGACTGCCATCGCGAGGAAGTCCCACCGGCCCTCGAAGTATTCGAGGTTGATGCATGTGTTGCCCGGTTGAAGAGCAGGCGCTCTCCCGGCTTGGACGGCATTAATGGCACTATCTGCAAGGCAGTCTGGCGCGCCATACCGAGCACCTTGCATCGTTGTTTTCCCGATGCATCCGATTAGGATACTTTCCCGCTGAGTGAAGTGCCCACGAGTTGTCTCGCTGCTCAAAGGGCCAGATAAGGACAAATGTGAGCCCTCCTCATATAGAGGAATATGCTTGCTACCAGTCTTTGGTAAGGTGCTCGAGGCCATCATGGTGAATCGTGTGAGAGAATTTCTTCCGGAAGGCTGCAGATGGCAATTTGGATTTCGCCAAGGACGATGTGTGGAGGATGCTTGGAGCACGTGAAGAGCAGTGTTTGTGCCAGCCCGGCGCAATACGTGCTCGGCACATTCGTGGACTTCAAAGGAGCATTCGACAACGTCGAAGGAGTGCTGCACTCCGCCGACTAGCCGACTTGGGATGCCGGGAGATGGGCTTGTTGGCAGAGCTTTTTCTCCGGCCGAAGAAGCAGTTGATCCAAGCAGTTCCGGTACTGTGGAGTGTACCGCGTAACTAGAGGCTGCCCGCAGGGGTCAATCAGTGGCCATTATCTGGGACATACTGATGGATGTACTGCTTCAGCGTCTCCAGCCGTATTGCCAGCTGATGCATACGCGGATGACTTGCTGCTTCTCGTCGAGGGAAATTCCCGAGCTGAGCTAGAGGAAAAAGGTGCAGAGCTGATGTCCATCGTAGAAGCGTGGGAGCGAAGTTGGCGTTACCGTCTCGACCAGCAAGACGGTAATAATGCTGCTGAAAGGTGCCTTGAGACGTGCGCCTACGGTGAGGTTTGCTGGAGCGAACCTTCCGTATGTGCGTAGCTGTCGGTACCTTGGCATCACGGTCAGTGAGAGGAATGAAATTCCTCACGCACATAGCTTCGCTTCGCCAGCGGATGACCGGAGTCGTTGGAGCATTGGCGCGTGTGCTTCGAGCCGACTGGGGCTTCAGTCCTCGAGCCAGCGGACCATATGATGACGGACTCATGGCACCTTGTGTGCTGTTTGGTGCCCCGGTATGGTATGACACCGCCGAACAGGTAGCCGCCCGGAGACGACTAGCCTCCTGCCAGAGGCTAATCCTGCTTGGATGCCTTTCGGTATGCCGAACAGTGTCCACAGTGGCACTGCAGGTACTTGGCGGAGCTCCCCCGCTTGACTTGCTGCTAAGTTTTTAGCGGCTCAAGTACAAGCTGAAGCGTGGATACCCGCTGGAGGAGAACGACTGGCTATACGGCGAGGACACTACGTGTCTAAGCTGGAAGCAGAGGAAGACTCGCCTAGGAGTGCTTGCTGCAGAATTGGCAAAACAGATGGATGACGACAAGCGAACCAGGACGGGTGACGCACAAGTTATCCCAATCACTCTCGCCTATCGAGATAAGCTTTCTTTGATAAGGCGTAGATTTATACATCACAGAGCGTTAATTTTTGAAGGCATACGCAAAATCCATTGATGTGATCGTACATACAAATTTGACAGAGGACATATGGTGATGCTCAAGGCAAAATCAAACATACGTGCAGATTGGACATTGAACTAGTGCGTCGCAATTAACAGGGACATTTTCCATTCTGCCAGGTGAACGGAGGGGATCTGGATGGGAATCGTTAAAAGATTTATAGCGAAGGTCTCCTCAGCAAATATGATAGTCATTGCCCAGGCAAGTTCATGTAGTACTTAGCTAAAACGAAATATTTGGGTACATCAATAGGGTGGTCTAATTAAAACAATGTGATGGCCTAGCGGGTGTTGACCAATGTGATTTCTGCCCAGTGTTCTGAATGTCAAGTGAAGAATTCAAGTAAAGCGGGTCAATCGGGAAGTAACTAAAACTCTCTTAAGGTAGCCAAATGCCTCGTCATCTAATTAGTGACGCGCATGAATGGATTAACGAGATTCCTACTGTCCCTATCTACTATCTAGCGAAACCACAGCCAAGGGAACGGGCTTGGAATAATTAGCGGGGAAAGAAGACCCTTTTGAGCTTGACTCTAATCTGGCAGTGTAAGGAGACATAAGAGGTGTAGAATAAGTGGGAGATATTAGACCTCGGTTTGGTATCGTCAATGAAATACCACTACTCTTATTGTTTCCTTACTTACTTGATTAAATGGAACGTGTATCATTTCCTAGCCATTATACGGATATATTTATTATATCTTATGGTATTGGGTTTTGATGCAAGCTTCTTGATCAAAGTATCACGAGTTTGTTATATAATCGCAAACAAATTCTTTAATAAAACGATGCATTTATGTATTTTTGATTTGAAAATTTGGTATAACTCCAATTACTCAGGTATGATCCAATTCAAGGACATTGCCAGGTAGGGAGTTTGACTGGGGCGGTACATCTCTCAAATAATAACGGAGGTGTCCCAAGGGCCAGCTCAGTGCGGACAGAAACCACACATAGAGCAAAAGGGCAAATGCTGACTTGATCTCGGTGTTCAGTACACACAGGGACAGCAAAAGCTCGGCCTATCGATCCTTTTGGTTTAAAGAGTTTTTACAAGAGGTGTCAGAAAAGTTACCATAGGGATAACTGGCTTGTGGCGGCCAAGCGTTCATAGCGACGTCGCTTTTTGATCCTTCGATGTCGGCTCTTCCTATCATTGTGAAGCAAAATTCACCAAGCGTTGGATTGTTCACCCATGCAAGGGAACGTGAGCTGGGTTTAGACCGTCGTAGACAGGTTAGTTTTACCCTACTAATGACAAAACGTTGTTGCGACAGCATTCCTGCGTAGTACGAGAGGAACCGCAGGTACGGACCAATGGCACAATACTTGTTCGAGCGAACAGTGGTATGACGCTACGTCCGTTGGATTATGCCTGAACGCCTCTAAGGTCGTATCCGTGCTGGACTGCAATGATAAATAAGGGGCAATTTGCATTGTATGGCTTCTAAACCATTTAAAGTTTATAATTTATTTTATAAACGACAATGGATGTGATGCCAATGTAATTTGTAACATAGTAAATTAGGAGGATCTTCGATCACCTGATGCCGCGCTAGTTACATATAAAAGCATTATTTAATACAATGACAAAGCCTAGAATCAATTGTAAACGACTTTTGTAACAGGCAAGGTGTTGTAAGTGGTTGAGCAGCTGCCATACTGCGATCCACTGAAGCTTATCCTTTGCTTGATGATTCGATAAATAAATGATTTTTTCCTGTAGCCAAACACCCTCGTCATCAATTTAGTGACGCATATGATATTGTCCCTATCATATAATTAATATAAGACTTTAATGGATTGTGTCAAGTTGCCAAACACCTCGTCATCAATTTAGTGACGCATATGATATTGTCCCTATCATATAATTAATATAAAGTTTAATGAATTGTGTCAAGTGCCAAACACCTCGTCATCATTTAGTGACGCATATATATGTCCTATCATATAATTTTTATATAAGATTTAAAATTGTTCAGTTGCCAAACACCTCGTCATCAATTTTAGTTTTTTTTTTTTTTTTTTTTTTTTTTTTTTTTTTTAGCGTGCGTTTATTTATTTAAAATCTGTCCTAGTGGACAATAATTAAATGGTTTTGCGGGGGAACATTAGCTTAAGGGATACTATTGTACATGTATTTGTGGCGGGTTTTATATGTGTTGTCTATTGTTGTGGAAGATCGAGAGGGTGTCTCCTCATGAGACGTCTGCTTGTTTGGCTATTGTCTAACAGGTTGGTGGCGAGGTGGTTAGGGTGGTTTTCGAGCCTTTTCAGGTATCTCTCGCTGAGCCTGGAGATTTCATCAGCGACTTGTGGGATTCCAAGTTCCCTATGTATGGCGACATTCTCGTGGTAGGGATGCGCATTACAGGCAATTCTCAAGCACCTATTCTGGAACCGCTGTATACGCAGGCGATTCGTGTGGCTTGCCGTGCCCCATAGCTGTATCCCGTAGGTCCAGATGGGCTGAGAATTGCCTTGTACACCAGGATTTTGTGGTTCTGCCTTAGCTTGGACCCTCTCCCAATAAGCCAATGCATCTGCCTCAGACGCGCATCGGCCTGTATGCGTTTGCTGACGATGTGGGGACGCCAAGTGAGCCTGCGGTCCAGGGTAAGTCCTAGGTACTTGGGTGCGGGTGCGTTGGGAATGATGACTCCGTTTAGCGTGACCGGTGGCAGTCTCCTCTCCTTAGTGCAAATGTTGTTTGGGTAGATTTTTCCGCGTTCACTACGATGTTCCACCTGCTGAGCCAGGGATGTAGCGCGTCATTTGCCTTTGGATTGTTTCGGAGGCTTCTCGTGGGTCGGATGAGGAGGCGAGGAAAGCCGTGTCATCTGCATAAGTCGCTATAGTTAGGTTCCTGGAGGGGATTATGGAAGGTCTGCGGTGTAAAGGGTGTACAGTATTGGTCCGAGCACACTGCCTTGCGGAACTCCAGCTCTGATCAGTCTGGGTAGGCTTATTGCACTTCCGCATCTGACTTGGAATGCTCTTCCCTCAGTGTAGGATTTGAGGAGGGTAAAATGGGGGCTTGGGAGGTAGGATTTGAGTTTATGGAGGAGTCCAGGATGCCAAACTCTGTCGAATGCCTGCTTCACGTCGAGCATTACAGCGCAGCAGTATTTCTTTTGCTCGAATGCCTCGAGGATCCGTTCGACTAGCCGGTGGCATTGCTCTGGTGTTCCGTGGGACGCCTGAAGCCAAACTGGTGATCGGGGATCAAACCAGCCTCATCCAGTACTGGCAATACTCTGCGCAAAAATACTCTTTCGAGTATTTTGGAGAGGATTGCCAGCAAACTAATCGGACGATAGGAGGCGAGATTGGCTCAGGCTTACCAGGCTTGAGGAGGACAATAACCTCTGCTCTTTTCCACTCTTCCGGGAAGTACCCTAGCCGGAAGCAGCTGTTGTAAATGCTGGCCAGCATTTGTGTGCAGCGGGATGGAGCATTTTTAGGGCCGCCGCATCTATACGATCCAGGCCTGGAGATTTGTTGTTCTTCAGTAGAGCAATCTCCTGCGCAACTTCCTCAGGGTCGACTGGTTCCAACGGGGGACCGGGAGAGCTTGGGCTATTGAGAAACCGGGCTGTTTCAGCATGTTCTTCGGCAGTGCAGCAGTCGAACGGAGAGAAGGCGTTGTAAAGGTGTTCGGCGAAAGCTTCTGCTCTTTCAGCATCCGAAAGGCACCAGGATCCATCTGCTTTGCGCACTGCGGAAACCTTTTTGGCTGGTCGTTTAATGTGGCGGGTGACGTTCCACAGATTGTGGTCTGGGTCCCCGGGAGAGAGTTCCTCGAGGAATCTGAGGAAGGAGTCCTGGCGTAGGCTGGAGATCTTGTCCTTCAACTCCTTTGTGGCGTGATTGAGCGCTGTTTTGTCTCTTGGATTGCGCGTCAAGAACCAAACTCTCCTGAGACGCCTCTTCTCAGTCACGAGTGCCGCAATTTCCGGGACCAGAGGTGGAGGTCCCTGCTAGGTGTTCTCGCAGTCTTTGGTGGCGGTGGGCTTGCGAATTCCGCAGCGTTTTGCATCTGCCTGGTGAGATTCCCGATAGCTTCATCAATGTTCCTGGGTGTGTTGAGGATGGGGTTCGGATTGACGGTGGAGAGCATCCAGGACGCGAACTTGGCGGCGTCGGTATATTTTCCAGTGAGCCTTCTGAGCGGGGTTTTCCTGAGGACTGGCGTGTTGATTAGCACGTTTATTGCACAGTGGTCTGACAGGAGATCAGCATTTGTTGTGCAGCTGATCTTCGCATGCCCTATGCCTTTCGACACAGCAAAGTCCAGTAGGTCTGGAGTCTTGAGGGGATTCGTTGGCCAGTGAGTGGGCTCGCCAGTGGAGTGGCAGTCCAGTCGGTGGCGTTGCAGGTACCCAAACAGAGTTTTCCCTTTGGGGTTGTTGGCGCGCGATCCCCACCAAGAATGTTTGGCGTTATAATCTCCAGCTGCTATGAAGCGGGGCCCAAAATGCTCGAAGAACTCACTGAGGTGAGATGCTGTTATGCGGTATCTGGGGGGAAAGTAGACCGCTCCAATGTCTAAATCTCCTTGCGGGCTGACAATCCTGATGACAGGACATTGTGCCCAGTCTTGCTGAAACGCGGGCAGCTCTAGGTATTGAATACCGCTCCTGATGAGGATGGCTGCTCCACCGCGTGCTCTGCCAGAAGGATGGTCTGCATGGATGAGGTCATATCCGCTGATATTAAAGTGGGATCTGGGGGAGAAGTGGGTTTCGGCTACGAGTAGGATATCGATCTGGTGGGTCTTCAGATGGTGCTCGACTATGGCCTTGCTGTTCTGCAGGCCGTTCGCATTCCAGACGACTAGGTGGAGCTTTAGTTGCATGACTTGCTGTTGAGAATGGTGGCCACCAGCTGTGTCATCTGGGTGAACATGCGCTCCATCATCCTTTCCATCATTCCTTCCATGCGAGCGAACATCGCTTCTATCTGACCGGAGTGTGGGGTTTCTGTTTGGGTTTGGACTGGGGTTGTGGGATTCTGCGGTGCTGCGTGCACTCCGTTGAGGGCGTCTCGGTAGCTCCTGCCAGAGGTGACGTTTGGTGATGCCACGGGCGGCGCCTTGTTAGCATTAGCGACGGGCCTTGTTTTCGGAGCAGCGAGTGCTTTGGCCCTTTTGTATGCAGGGCATCCCTTGAAAGACGCAGGATGGTCCGCCTGGCAGTGGAAGCAGCACGCTTTGTCGTCCTCCCTCTTCTCACATGCCCTCGATTCGTGAGGGCCTCCACACTTTACACATCGGTATTCCAGGAAGCAGTAACGCTGTGTATGACCGAATCCTTGGCACCTGAAGCATTGAGGCACGTCGTTGAACTTCTGCGGCGGTTCAATGGTTACTACCGACCTGCAGATCCGCTTGACTTGGTAGACGTCTTTGTTGTTGCTGGAAGGCTCCAGGTTGGCGAAGAATATTCCCAGCGGTTCTTTAGTTCTTCTGCCAATGGGATTGTGCAGATCTCTAACAGCGTGCCCTTGTCTGCGAAGGTCTTCAATGATTTCCTCACGATCGGTGGAGTGGTGGAGTCCTTTGATGACAACCTTGTATGCACGTTCATCTTTCGGCTGGAAAGTCCGATGCCTCTTGTTTTGGGCCACAAGTTGGAGACGCAGAGCTGTATAGGACTCTTTGTCCGGCATCATGACACGTACGTTGTTGCCATTCACGGTCTTGTAGGTAAAATTGTTCTTCGGGCCTACAAGAGTCGTGATCATCTTGACGAGTGCCGAGATGTTGGTCACATCGGGGATAAAAATCGGAGGTGGCTTGATGGTCTTCGGGGTGGGCTTTGGTTTCTCGGGGGTCTTGGGCTTGGAATCGTCTTTAGGTCCGGGTTCGTCATCAGAGCTCTCTTGGTCGTACTCGTCTTCTTCGGTCGAGAGTAAAGCGAAGGCGTTGTTGGCGAGCTTCTTGCGCAGAGCTGCGCTAGTGCTTGGCTTATCTTCCAGCTCCTCTCCCTGTGCTTTCTTTGCCGGTTTTCGCTTTATCTCGCCCGGCTCTGTATGCGAGGTGCTTCCCTCGCTGCTGGAGCTGCTCTTGCGTGTTCTCAGAGCCTTTTTGCGTGGTGTTGTTCCAAGCTTGTGGGTGCGCGGGGGGGCCTGCCAGTCCATCTTCTCCAAAGTTGATAAGGAGTGAGGAGGGGGGGGGGGGGGGGAAGCTGGGCACCGTAAGCCGGTGAGCCAGGCAGCACGTGGCTGCTGCTTTGCAATTATACCGCTGCTTCGAGCACTGGGTTTTTTGCGCTGATAACACGCACACTCGGGTGTGCGATGGTGTTAGTGCGAACTACCGTTAGGTACGTTGGCTGGGCCAATCAAAACGCGCGACAAGATCACGCGACGCGAAGTGGCTGGGCACAAGTAACGGGACTTACAACTGTGAACAATTTGCTAACAATTTGCTAACAATTTGCTGTCGATCCGCAGGCACGTCTGCACTCGTCGAGTGTTCGATCGCGACTGATCAATTTAGTGACGCATATGATATTGTCCTATCATATAATTAATATAAAGACTTTAATGATTGTGTCAAGTTGCCAACATCGTCATCAATTTAGTGACGCATATGATATTGTCCTTATCATATAATTTTTGATATAAAGACTTTAAAGAATTGTATCAAGTTGCCAAACACCTCGTCATCAATTTAGTGACGCATATGATATTGTCCCTATCATATAATTAATATAAGACTTTAATGATTGTGTCAAGTTGCCAAACACTCGTCATCAATTTAGTGACGCATATGATATTGTCCTATCATATAATTTTTGATATAAGACTTTAAAGAATTGTATCAAGTTGCCAAACACCTCGTCATCAATTTAGTGACGCATATGATATTGTCCCTATCATATAATTAATATAAAGACTTTAATGGATTGTGTCAAGTTGCCAAACACCTCGTCATCAATTTAGTGACGCATATGATATTGTCCTTATTATATAATTTTGATATAAAGACTTTAAAGAATTGTATCAAGTTGCCAAACACCTCGTCATCAATTTAGTGACGCATATGATATTGTCCCTATCATATAATTAATATACAGACTCTAATGAATTGTGTCAAGTTGCCAAACACCTCGTCATCAATTTAGTGACGCATATGATATTGTCCCTATCATATAATTTTTGATATAAAGACTTTAAAGAATTGTATCAAGTTGCCAAACACCTCGTCATCAATTTAGTGACGCATATGATATTGTCCCTTTCATATAATTAATATAAAGACTTTAATGGATTGTGTCAAGTTGCCAAACACCTCGTCATCAACTACTATATTATGGTTGCGCCGACCTCTCATATTGTATTCTCTTATGTGTTCATAGGATTTTGACAATTATACGAGTAAATTAAATAATATACATATGAAAATGATTAATTATTATATGTATAAGGGAAAAAATGATGAAATATTCCCATATTATCTTAGTATTATAGAGGAAAGACCGTTGCCGACCTCTGATATTGTTCAAACTTATGTATTTATATGATTTTGGCAATTATATGAGTAAATTAAAAAATATACATATGAAAATGGTTAATTATTATATGTATATGGGAAAAAATGCTAAGATATTCCCATATTCTCTTAGTATTATAGAGAAAAGCCATTTAAGTGAGAGGGTATAGTAGTGTAAACGACCGGAATTACGACAGAGGGTTCAAAAACTACTATAGGTAGGCAGTGGTTGCCGACCTCTCATATTGTTCAAAACTTATGTATTCATATGATTTTGGCAATTGTATGAGTAAATTAAATAATATACATATGAAAATGATTAATTATTATATGTATAAGGGAAAAAATGCTGAAATATTCCCACATTCTCTTAGTATTATAGAGAAAATCCATTATAGTGAGAGGGTATAGTAGTGTAAACGACCGGAATTACGACAGAGGGTTCAAAAACTACTATAGGTAGGCAGTGGTTGCCGACCTCTCATATTGTTCAAAACTTATGTATTCATATGAATTTGGCAATTATATGAGTAAATTAAATAATATACATATGAAAATGATTAATTATTATATGTATAAGGGAAAAAATGCTGAAATATTCCCACATTCTCTTAGTATTATAGAGAAAATCCATTATAGTGAGAGGGTATAGTAGTGTAAACGACCGGAATTACGACAGAGGGTTCAAAAACTACTATAGGTAGGCAGTGGTTGCCGACCTCTCATATTGTTCAAAACTTATGTATTCATATGATTTTGGCAATTATATGATTAAATTAAATAATATACATATGAAAATGGTTAATTATTATATGTATATGGGAAAAAATGCAGAGATATTCCCATATTCTCTTAGTATTATAGAGAAAAGCCATTTAAGTGAGAGGGTATAGTAGTGTAAACGACCGGAATTACGACAGAGGGTTCAAAAACTACTATAGGTAGGCAGTGGTTGCCGACCTCTCATATTGTTCAAAACTTATGTATTCATATGATTTTGGCAATTGTATGAGTAAATTAAATAATATACATACGAAAATGATTAATTATTATATGTATATGGGAAAAAATGCAGAGATATTCCCATATTCTCTTAGTATTATAGAGAAAAGCCATTTAAGTGAGAGGGTATAGTAGTGTAAACCACCGGAATTACGACAGAGGGTTCAAAAACTACTATAGGTAGGCAGTGGTTGCCGACCTCTCATATTGTTCAAAACTTATGTATTCATATGATTTTGGCAATTGTATGAGTAAATTAAATAATATACATATGAAAATGATTAATTATTATATGTATAAGGGAAAAAATGCTGAAATATTCCCACATTCTCTTAGTATTATAGAGAAAATCCATTATAGTGAGAGGGTATAGTAGTGTAAACGACCGGAATTACGACAGAGGGTTCAAAAACTACTATAGGTAGGCAGTGGTTGCCGACCTCTCATATTGTTCAAAACTTATGTATTCATATGATTTTGGCAATTATATGATTAAATTAAATAATATACATATGAAAATGGTTAATTATTATATGTATATGGGAAAAAATGCTGAGATATTCCCATATTCTCTTAGTATTATAGAGAAAAGCCATTTAAGTGAGAGGGTATAGTAGTGTAAACGACCGGAATTACGACAGAGGGTTCAAAAACTACTATAGGTAGGCAGTGGTTGCCGACCTCTCATATTGTTCAAAACTTATGTATTCATATGATTTTGGCAATTGTATGAGTAAATTAAATAATATACATATGAAAATGATTAATTATTATATGTATAAGGGAAAAAATGCTGAAATATTCCCACATTCTCTTAGTATTATAGAGAAAATCCATTATAGTGAGAGGGTATAGTAGTGTAAACGACCGGAATTACGACAGAGGGTTCAAAAACTACTATAGGTAGGCAGTGGTTGCCGACCTCTCATATTGTTCAAAACTTATGTATTCATATGATTTTGGCAATTATATGATTAAATTAAATAATATACATATGAAAATGGTTAATTATTATATGTATATGGGAAAAAATGCTGAGATATTCCCATATTCTCTTAGTATTATAGAGAAAAGCCATTATAGTGAGAGGGTATAGTAGTGTAAACGACCGGAATTACGACAGAGGGTTCAAAAACTACTATAGGTAGGCAGTGGTTGCCGACCTCTCATATTGTTCAAAACTTATGTATTCATATGAATTTGGCAATTATATGAGTAAATTAAATAATAAACATATAAAAATTAATATTTATTATATGTATAAAAAAAAAAATAATCATATTATATATGAATAATGGAAAAAAAATGAAATGTTCCTATAATCTCTTAATATATAAGAGAATAGACCGTATGTTGGGTGGCAAACGGAATTGAAAATACCCGCTTTGAGGACAGCGGGTTCAAAAACTACTATAGGTAGGCAGTGGTTGCCGACCTCCCGCATTATTCGAAATATTTATTTCGGATTATGTTTATATTGGTTACATAAAATAAAGTATATTATTATCCGTACAAATTTGTTTCTCAGTTCTATAGAACACGGGACTTGGCTCCGCGGATAATAGGAATATACGCTTTTTAGATAATATCGTTGAAACAAAAGTCAAGTTTCTATTATATATAGAATAACAAATCGTTTCCATATATTATCGTTAATTTTTGGAGGCAGGCAAATATTAATTTATTACCTGCCGTATAGTTGGATTATTATATCGTTACGGTATAATACAAATATGGATTCTTATGAAAGAAATATAAAATTATATATTAAATGTGGAAATATTATCATATGCGCTTGGTTTTATGTTATATATTACCAGAGAGATATATGAAAAGAGATAAATTTTAAATTTATCTTCAAAATGCAAATGATTTAACTTAATATTTATATTGGTTAAACAAAAATTGTACATGTGTGGATACAATAATTATGTATGTTGGAAATAAAATGATATTTTATAATGAAATATGTATATATAAAAAGATAAAATTATAGAAACATATATATTACAATAATTATATGAAATTCTTGTTATATTGGTAAAACAAGTATAAATTAAAAATGAAAATATGGATTACGAATGCTATATAAAAATGGCCGTAATCGAATAGATTTTTTACTTATATTTATATATTTAAAATTTTACCCAAAGGCGAAATATTGAATTTTATTCAATATAATAAAAATCATGGAATTATATAAAGTGAAAAATCTATATATCTATTATATTGCTTATTTCGATTCAAAAAATATGAATGGAATATGAAGGAAAAACATTATTCTGGTTGATCCTGCCAGTAGTTATATGCTTGTCTCAAAGATTAAGCCATGCATGTCTAAGTACACACGAATTAAAAGTGAAACCGCAAAAGGCTCATTATATCAGTTATGGTTCCTTAGATCGTTAACAGTTACTTGGATAACTGTGGTAATTCTAGAGCTAATACATGCAATTAAAACATGAACCTTATGGGACATGTGCTTTTATTAGGCTAAAACCAAGCGATCGCAAGATCGTTATATTGGTTGAACTCTAGATAACATGCAGATCGTATGGTCTTGTACCGACGACAGATCTTTCAAATGTCTGCCCTATCAACTTTTGATGGTAGTATCTAGGACTACCATGGTTGCAACGGGTAACGGGGAATCAGGGTTCGATTCCGGAGAGGGAGCCTGAGAAACGGCTACCACATCTAAGGAAGGCAGCAGGCGCGTAAATTACCCACTCCCAGCTCGGGGAGGTAGTGACGAAAAATAACAATACAGGACTCATATCCGAGGCCCTGTAATTGGAATGAGTACACTTTAAATCCTTTAACAAGGACCAATTGGAGGGCAAGTCTGGTGCCAGCAGCCGCGGTAATTCCAGCTCCAATAGCGTATATTAAAGTTGTTGCGGTTAAAACGTTCGTAGTTGAACTTGTGCTTCATACGGGTAGTACAACTTACAATTGTGGTTAGTACTATACCTTTATGTATGTAAGCGTATTACCGGTGGAGTTCTTATATGTGATTAAATACTTGTATTTTTTCATATGTTCCTCCTATTTAAAAACCTGCACTAGTGCTCTTAAACGAGTGTTATTGTGGGCCGGTACTATTACTTTGAACAAATTAGAGTGCTTAAAGCAGGCTTCAAATGCCTGAATATTCTGTGCATGGGATAATGAAATAAGACCTCTGTTCTGCTTTCATTGGTTTTCAGATCAAGAGGTAATGATTAATAGAAGCAGTTTGGGGGCATTAGTATTACGACGCGAGAGGTGAAATTCTTGGACCGTCGTAAGACTAACTTAAGCGAAAGCATTTGCCAAAGATGTTTTCATTAATCAAGAACGAAAGTTAGAGGTTCGAAGGCGATCAGATACCGCCCTAGTTCTAACCATAAACGATGCCAGCTAGCAATTGGGTGTAGCTACTTTTATGGCTCTCTCAGTCGCTTCCCGGGAAACCAAAGCTTTTGGGCTCCGGGGGAAGTATGGTTGCAAAGCTGAAACTTAAAGGAATTGACGGAAGGGCACCACCAGGAGTGGAGCCTGCGGCTTAATTTGACTCAACACGGGAAAACTTACCAGGTCCGAACATAAGTGTGTAAGACAGATTGATAGCTCTTTCTCGAATCTATGGGTGGTGGTGCATGGCCGTTCTTAGTTCGTGGAGTGATTTGTCTGGTTAATTCCGATAACGAACGAGACTCAAATATATTAAATAGATATCTTCAGGATTATGGTGCTGAAGCTTATGTTAGCCTTCATTCATGGTGGCAGTAAAATGTTTATTGTGTTTGAATGTGTTTATGTAAGTGGAGCCGTACCTGTTGGTTTGTCCCATTATAAGGACACTAGCTTCTTAAATGGACAAATTGCGTCTAGCAATAATGAGATTGAGCAATAACAGGTCTGTGATGCCCTTAGATGTCCTGGGCTGCACGCGCGCTACAATGAAAGTATCAACGTGTATTTCCTAGACCGAGAGGTCCGGGTAAACCGCTGAACCACTTTCATGCTTGGGATTGTGAACTGAAACTGTTCACATGAACTTGGAATTCCCAGTAAGTGTGAGTCATTAACTCGCATTGATTACGTCCCTGCCCTTTGTACACACCGCCCGTCGCTACTACCGATTGAATTATTTAGTGAGGTCTCCGGACGTGATCACTGTGACGCCTTGCGTGTTACGGTTGTTTCGCAAAAGTTGACCGAACTTGATTATTTAGAGGAAGTAAAAGTCGTAACAAGGTTTCCGTAGGTGAACCTGCGGAAGGATCATTATTGTATAATATCCTTATCGTTAATAAATATTTGTTATAATACAAATAAATACAATTTACCAAAATAAAAATATTACAAAATGATTCCACGGAATCAAAAGTTAAAGTCAAAATAAAATGAAGATGGCTTTTATTTTATATGTGGGGCTTGGCAACCTCATAAAAAGACTTTAACATTATTAATGTTGCTGTGCGTATTTGTGGCAGTACTTACTACAACAACGGCGTTTCCTATAAAAACAAATTCTCGAAAATGGAAATCGAAGAAACTAAACTAAATTCGAAAGTAGAAGTCGAATTAAAATAAAAATAATTTTGAATGTGTGGTAATCAAAATAAGTGTGTGTGTATATGGACCATAATATACACGCGTTGCGAATATGTATTGTTCATCTATGTTATGAGCATACGTTGGCTAATGCAACAACCTAAAATATACAATGTTTGTACCTGTCATCCATCAGGTTAATGTTTTATATAAATTTTGCAGTATGTGTCACCCAAAATAGCAAACCATAACCAGATTATTATGATACATAATGCTTATATGAAACTAAGACATTTCGCAACATTTATTTTAGGTATAAAAATAAATTTATTGAAGGAATTGATATATGCCAGTAAAATGGTGTATTTTTAATTTCTTTCAATAAAAACAATATTGACATTATATAAAATTGAATTATAAAACTCTAAGCGGTGGATCACTCGGCTCATGGGTCGATGAAGAACGCAGCAAACTGTGCGTCATCGTGTGAACTGCAGGACACATGAACATCGACATTTTGAACGCATATCGCAGTCCATGCTGTTATGTACTTTAATTAATTTTATAGTGCTGCTTGGACTACATATGGTTGAGGGTTGTAAGACTATGCTAATTAAGTTGTTTATAAATTTTTTATAAGCATATGGTATATTATTGGATTAAATAATGATTTTATTCATAATATTAAAAAAGAAATGAAAAACATTATCTCACATTTGAATGTGAAAAACGAAGAGAAATATTTTCTTTTTCAATCAAATAATACTGAGAAATGTCTAGCATAAAAAATTGAAATATTTTTCATCTAGAATTGTCTCTTATTAATGATTCGGAAAAAGAAAAATCTTGGTTTTGTTATTATTCTTCGTTGGTTCGTTAAATGGATAAAAATGACTTTGCTTACAAGAACTATTGGAACTATTTATAACGAATTTAATTGATTGTTTTATCATTTATATATAAAGAATTTATGGCAAAATATAGTTATATATACAACCTCAACTCATATGGGACTACCCCCTGAATTTAAGCATATTAATTAGGGGAGGAAAAGAAACTAACAAGGATTTTCTTAGTAGCGGCGAGCGAAAAGAAAACAGTTCAGCACTAAGTCACTTTGTCTATATGGCAAATGTGAGATGCAGTGTATGGAGCGTCAATATTCTAGTATGAGAAATTAATGATTTAAGTCCTTCTTAAATGAGGCCATTTACCCATAGAGGGTGCCAGGCCCGTATAACGTTAATGATTGCTAGATGATGTTTCCAAAGAGTCGTGTTGCTTGATAGTGCAGCACTAAGTGGGTGGTAAACTCCATCTAAAACTAAATATAACCATGAGACCGATAGTAAACAAGTACCGTGAGGGAAAGTTGAAAAGAACTCTGAATAGAGAGTTAAACAGTACGTGAAACTGCTTAGAGGTTAAGCCCGATGAACCTGAATATCCGTTATGGAAAATTCATCATTAAAATTGTAATATTTAAATAATATTATTAAGAATAATGTGCATTTTTTCCATATAAGGACATTGTAATCTATTAGCATATCCCAAATTTATCATAAAATATAACTTATAGTTTATTCCAATTAAATTGCTTGCATTTTAACACAGAATAAATGTTATTAATTTGATAAAGTGCTGATAGATTTATATTATTACAGAGCGTTAATTTTTCGGAATTATATAATGGCATAATTATCATTGATTTTTGTGTTTATTATATGCTCTTGTATGATTAACAATGCGAAAGATTCAGGATACCTTCGGGACCCGTCTTGAAACACGGACCAAGGAGTCTAACATATGTGCAAGTTATTGGGATGTAAACCTAATAGCGTAATTAACTTGACTAATAATGGGATTAGTTTTTTAGCTATTTATAGCTAATTAACACAATCCCGGGGCGTTCTATATAGTTATGTATAATGTATATTTATATTATTTATGCCTCTAACTGGAACGTACCTTGAGCATATATGCTGTGACCCGAAAGATGGTGAACTATACTTGATCAGGTTGAAGTCAGGGGAAACCCTGATGGAAGACCGAAACAGTTCTGACGTGCAAATCGATTGTCAGAATTGAGTATAGGGGCGAAAGACCAATCGAACCATCTAGTAGCTGGTTCCTTCCGAAGTTTCCCTCAGGATAGCTGGTGCATTTTAATATTATATAAAATAATCTTATCTGGTAAAGCGAATGATTAGAGGCCTTAGGGTCGAAACGATCTTAACCTATTCTCAAACTTTAAATGGGTAAGAACCTTAACTTTCTTGATATGAAGTTCAAGGTTATGATATAATGTGCCCAGTGGGCCACTTTTGGTAAGCAGAACTGGCGCTGTGGGATGAACCAAACGTAATGTTACGGTGCCCAAATTAACAACTCATGCAGATACCATGAAAGGCGTTGGTTGCTTAAAACAGCAGGACGGTGATCATGGAAGTCGAAATCCGCTAAGGAGTGTGTAACAACTCACCTGCCGAAGCAACTAGCCCTTAAAATGGATGGCGCTTAAGTTGTATACCTATACATTACCGCTAAAGTAGATGATTTATATTACTTGTGATATAAATTTTGAAACTTTAGTGAGTAGGAAGGTACAATGGTATGCGTAGAAGTGTTTGGCGTAAGCCTGCATGGAGCTGCCATTGGTACAGATCTTGGTGGTAGTAGCAAATAATCGAATGAGACCTTGGAGGACTGAAGTGGAGAAGGGTTTCGTGTGAACAGTGGTTGATCACGAGTTAGTCGGTCCTAAGTTCAAGGCGAAAGCCGAAAATTTTCAAGTAAAACAAAAATGCCTAACTATATAAACAAAGCGAATATAATACACTTGAATAATTTTGAACGAAAGGGAATACGGTTCCAATTCCGTAACCTGTTGAGTATCCGTTTGTTATTAAATATGGGCCTCGTGCTCATCCTGGCAACAGGAACGACCATAAAGAAGCCGTCGAGAGATATCGGAAGAGTTTTCTTTTCTGTTTTATAGCCGTACTACCATGGAAGTCTTTCGCAGAGAGATATGGTAGATGGGCTAGAAGAGCATGACATATACTGTTGTGTCGATATTTTCTCCTCGGACCTTGAAAATTTATGGTGGGGACACGCAAACTTCTCAACAGGCCGTACCAATATCCGCAGCTGGTCTCCAAGGTGAAGAGTCTCTAGTCGATAGAATAATGTAGGTAAGGGAAGTCGGCAAATTAGATCCGTAACTTCGGGATAAGGATTGGCTCTGAAGATTGAGATAGTCGGGCTTGATTGGGAAACAATAACATGGTTTATGTGCTCGTTCTGGGTAAATAGAGTTTCTAGCATTTATGTTAGTTACTTGTTCCCCGGATAGTTTAGTTACGTAGCCAATTGTGGAACTTTCTTGCTAAAATTTTTAAGAATACTATTTGGGTTAAACCAATTAGTTCTTATCAATTATAACGATTATCAATTAACAATCAATTCAGAACTGGCACGGACTTGGGGAATCCGACTGTCTAATTAAAACAAAGCATTGTGATGGCCCTAGCGGGTGTTGACACAATGTGATTTCTGCCCAGTGCTCTGAATGTCAAAGTGAAGAAATTCAAGTAAGCGCGGGTCAACGGCGGGAGTAACTATGACTCTCTTAAGGTAGCCAAATGCCTCGTCATCTAATTAGTGACGCGCATGAATGGATTAACGAGATTCCTACTGTCCCTATCTACTATCTAGCGAAACCACAGCCAAGGGAACGGGCTTGGAATAATTAGCGGGGAAAGAAGACCCTTTTGAGCTTGACTCTAATCTGGCAGTGTAAGGAGACATAAGAGGTGTAGAATAAGTGGGAGATATTAGACCTCGGTTTGGTATCGTCAATGAAATACCACTACTCTTATTGTTTCCTTACTTACTTGATTAAATGGAACGTGTATCATTTCCTAGCCATTATACGGATATATTTATTATATCTTATGGTATTGGGTTTTGATGCAAGCTTCTTGATCAAAGTATCACGAGTTTGTTATATAATCGCAAACAAATTCTTTAATAAAACGATGCATTTATGTATTTTTGATTTGAAAATTTGGTATAACTCCAATTACTCAGGTATGATCCAATTCAAGGACATTGCCAGGTAGGGAGTTTGACTGGGGCGGTACATCTCTCAAATAATAACGGAGGTGTCCCAAGGCCAGCTCAGTGCGGACAGAAACCACACATAGAGCAAAAGGGCAAATGCTGACTTGATCTCGGTGTTCAGTACACACAGGGACAGCAAAAGCTCGGCCTATCGATCCTTTTGGTTTAAAGAGTTTTTAACAAGAGGTGTCAGAAAAGTTACCATAGGGATAACTGGCTTGTGGCGGCCAAGCGTTCATAGCGACGTCGCTTTTTGATCCTTCGATGTCGGCTCTTCCTATCATTGTGAAGCAAAATTCACCAAGCGTTGGATTGTTCACCCATGCAAGGGAACGTGAGCTGGGTTTAGACCGTCGTGAGACAGGTTAGTTTTACCCTACTAATGACAAAACGTTGTTGCGACAGCATTCCTGCGTAGTACGAGAGGAACCGCAGGTACGGACCAATGGCACAATACTTGTTCGAGCGAACAGTGGTATGACGCTACGTCCGTTGGATTATGCCTGAACGCCTCTAAGGTCGTATCCGTGCTGGACTGCAATGATAAATAAGGGGCAATTTGCATTGTATGGCTTCTAAACCATTTAAAGTTTATAATTTATTTTATAAACGACAATGGATGTGATGCCAATGTAATTTGTAACATAGTAAATTAGGAGGATCTTCGATCACCTGATGCCGCGCTAGTTACATATAAAAGCATTATTTAATACAATGACAAAGCCTAGAATCAATTGTAAACGACTTTTGTAACAGGCAAGGTGTTGTAAGTGGTTGAGCAGCTGCCATACTGCGATCCACTGAAGCTTATCCTTTGCTTGATGATTCGATAAATAAATGATTTTTTCCTGTAGCCAAACACCTCGTCATCAATTTAGTGACGCATATGATATTGTCCCTATCATATAATTAATATAAAGACTTTAATGGATTGTGTCAAGTTGCCAAACACCTCGTCATCAATTTAGTGACGCATATGATATTGTCCCTATCATATAATTAATATAAAGACTTTAATGAATTGTGTCAAGTTGCCAAACACCTCGTCATCAATTTAGTGACGCATATGATATTGTCCTATCATATAATTTTTGATATAAAGACTTTAAAGAATTGTATCAAGTTGCCAAACACCTCGTCATCAATTTAGTGACGCATATGATATTGTCCTATCATATAATTATATAAGACTTTAATGAATTGTCAAGTTGCCAAACACCTCGTCATCATTTAGTTTTTTTTTTTTTTTTTTTTTTTTAGCGTGCGTTTATTTATTTAAAATCTGTCCTAGTGGACAATAATTAAATGGTTTTGCGGGGGAACATTAGCTTAAGGGATACTATTGTACATGTATTTGTGGCGGGTTTTATATGTGTTGTCTATTGTTGTGGAAGATCGAGAGGGTGTCTCCTCATGAGACGTCTGCTTGTTTGGCTATTGTCTAACAGGTTGGTGGCGAGGTGGTTAGGGTGGTTTTCGAGCCTTTTCAGGTATCTCTCGCTGAGCCTGGAGATTTCATCAGCGACTTGTGGGATTCCAAGTTCCCTATGTATGGCGACATTCTCGTGGTAGGGATGCGCATTACAGGCAATTCTCAAGCACCTATTCTGGAACCGCTGTATACGCAGGCGATTCGTGTGGCTTGCCGTGCCCCATAGCTGTATCCCGTAGGTCCAGATGGGCTTGAGAATTGCCTTGTACACCAGGATTTTGTGGTTCTGCCTTAGCTTGGACCCTCTCCCAATAAGCCAATGCATCTGCCTCAGACGCGCATCGGCCTGTATGCGTTTGCTGACGATGTGGGGACGCCAAGTGAGCCTGCGGTCCAGGGTAAGTCCTAGGTACTTGGGTGCGGGTGCGTTGGGAATGATGACTCCGTTTAGCGTGACCGGTGGGCAGTCTCCTCTCCTTAGTGCAAATGTTGTTTGGGTAGATTTTTCCGCGTTCACTACGATGTTCCACCTGCTGAGCCAGGGATGTAGCGCGTCCATTTGCCTTTGGATTGTTTCGGAGGCTTCTCGTGGGTCGGATGAGGAGGCGAGGAAAGCCGTGTCATCTGCATAAGTCGCTATAGTTAGGTTCCTGGAGGGGATTATGGGAAGGTCTGCGGTGTAAAGGGTGTACAGTATTGGTCCGAGCACACTGCCTTGCGGAACTCCAGCTCTGATCAGTCTGGGTAGGCTTATTGCACTTCCGCATCTGACTTGGAATGCTCTTCCCTCAGTGTAGGATTTGAGGAGGGTAAAATGGGGGCTTGGGAGGTAGGATTTGAGTTTATGGAGGAGTCCAGGATGCCAAACTCTGTCGAATGCCTGCTTCACGTCGAGCATTACAGCGCAGCAGTATTTCTTTTGCTCGAATGCCTCGAGGATCCGTTCGACTAGCCGGTGGCATTGCTCTGGTGTTCCGTGGGAGCGCCTGAAGCCAAACTGGTGATCGGGGATCAAACCAGCCTCATCCAGTACTGGCAATACTCTGCGCAAAAATACTCTTTCGAGTATTTTGGAGAGGATTGCCAGCAAACTAATCGGACGATAGGAGGCGAGATTGGCTTCAGGCTTACCAGGCTTGAGGAGGACAATAACCTCTGCTCTTTTCCACTCTTCCGGGAAGTACCCTAGCCGGAAGCAGCTGTTGTAAATGCTGGCCAGCATTTGTGTGCAGCGGGATGGGAGCATTTTTAGGGCCGCCGCATCTATACGATCCAGGCCTGGAGATTTGTTGTTCTTCAGTAGAGCAATCTCCTGCGCAACTTCCTCAGGGTCGACTGGTTCCAACGGGGGACCGGGAGAGCTTGGGCTATTGAGAAACCGGGCTGTTTCAGCATGTTCTTCGGCAGTGCAGCAGTCGAACGGAGAGAAGGCGTTGTAAAGGTGTTCGGCGAAAGCTTCTGCTCTTTCAGCATCCGAAAGGCACCAGGATCCATCTGCTTTGCGCACTGCGGAAACCTTTTTGGCTGGTCGTTTAATGTGGCGGGTGACGTTCCACAGATTGTGGTCTGGGTCCCCGGGAGAGAGTTCCTCGAGGAATCTGAGGAAGGAGTCCTGGCGTAGGCTGGAGATCTTGTCCTTCAACTCCTTTGTGGCGTGATTGAGCGCTGTTTTGTCTCTTGGATTGCGCGTCAAGAACCAAACTCTCCTGAGACGCCTCTTCTCAGTCACGAGTGCCGCAATTTCCGGGGACCAGAGGTGGAGGTCCCTGCTAGGTGTTCTCGCAGTCTTTGGTGGCGGTGGGCTTGCGAATTCCGCAGCGTTTTGCATCTGCCTGGTGAGATTCCCGATAGCTTCATCAATGTTCCTGGGTGTGTTGAGGATGGGGTTCGGATTGACGGTGGAGAGCATCCAGGACGCGAACTTGGCGGCGTCGGTATATTTTCCAGTGAGCCTTCTGAGCGGGGTTTTCCTGAGGACTGGCGTGTTGATTAGCACGTTTATTGCACAGTGGTCTGACAGGAGATCAGCATTTGTTGTGCAGCTGATCTTCGCATGCCCTATGCCTTTCGACACAGCAAAGTCCAGTAGGTCTGGAGTCTTGAGGGGATTCGTTGGCCAGTGAGTGGGCTCGCCAGTGGAGTGGCAGTCCAGTCGGTGGCGTTGCAGGTACCCAAACAGAGTTTTCCCTTTGGGGTTGTTGGCGCGCGATCCCCACCAAGAATGTTTGGCGTTATAATCTCCAGCTGCTATGAAGCGGGGCCCAAAATGCTCGAAGAACTCACTGAGGTGAGATGCTGTTATGCGGTATCTGGGGGGAAAGTAGACCGCTCCAATGTCTAAATCTCCTTGCGGGCTGACAATCCTGATGACAGGACATTGTGCCCAGTCTTGCTGAAACGCGGGCAGCTCTAGGTATTGAATACCGCTCCTGATGAGGATGGCTGCTCCACCGCGTGCTCTGCCAGAAGGATGGTCTGCATGGATGAGGTCATATCCGCTGATATTAAAGTGGGATCTGGGGGAGAAGTGGGTTTCGGCTACGAGTAGGATATCGATCTGGTGGGTCTTCAGATGGTGCTCGACTATGGCCTTGCTGTTCTGCAGGCCGTTCGCATTCCAGACGACTAGGTGGAGCTTTAGTTGCATGACTTGCTGTTGAGAATGGTGGCCACCAGCTGTGTCATCTGGGTGAACATGCGCTCCATCATCCTTTCCATCATTCCTTCCATGCGAGCGAACATCGCTTCTATCTGACCGGAGTGTGGGGTTTCTGTTTGGGTTTGGACTGGGGTTGTGGGATTCTGCGGTGCTGCGTGCACTCCGTTGAGGGCGTCTCGGTAGCTCCTGCCAGAGGTGACGTTTGGTGATGCCACGGGCGGCGCCTTGTTAGCATTAGCGACGGGCCTTGTTTTCGGAGCAGCGAGTGCTTTGGCCCTTTTGTATGCAGGGCATCCCTTGAAAGACGCAGGATGGTCCGCCTGGCAGTGGAAGCAGCACGCTTTGTCGTCCTCCCTCTTCTCACATGCCCTCGATTCGTGAGGGCCTCCACACTTTACACATCGGTATTCCAGGAAGCAGTAACGCTGTGTATGACCGAATCCTTGGCACCTGAAGCATTGAGGCACGTCGTTGAACTTCTGCGGCGGTTCAATGGTTACTACCGACCTGCAGATCCGCTTGACTTGGTAGACGTCTTTGTTGTTGCTGGAAGGCTCCAGGTTGGCGAAGAATATTCCCAGCGGTTCTTTAGTTCTTCTGCCAATGGGATTGTGCAGATCTCTAACAGCGTGCCCTTGTCTGCGAAGGTCTTCAATGATTTCCTCACGATCGGTGGAGTGGTGGAGTCCTTTGATGACAACCTTGTATGCACGTTCATCTTTCGGCTGGAAAGTCCGATGCCTCTTGTTTTGGGCCACAAGTTGGAGACGCAGAGCTGTATAGGACTCTTTGTCCGGCATCATGACACGTACGTTGTTGCCATTCACGGTCTTGTAGGTAAAATTGTTCTTCGGGCCTACAAGAGTCGTGATCATCTTGACGAGTGCCGAGATGTTGGTCACATCGGGGATAAAAATCGGAGGTGGCTTGATGGTCTTCGGGGTGGGCTTTGGTTTCTCGGGGGTCTTGGGCTTGGAATCGTCTTTAGGTCCGGGTTCGTCATCAGAGCTCTCTTGGTCGTACTCGTCTTCTTCGGTCGAGAGTAAAGCGAAGGCGTTGTTGGCGAGCTTCTTGCGCAGAGCTGCGCTAGTGCTTGGCTTATCTTCCAGCTCCTCTCCCTGTGCTTTCTTTGCCGGTTTTCGCTTTATCTCGCCCGGCTCTGTATGCGAGGTGCTTCCCTCGCTGCTGGAGCTGCTCTTGCGTGTTCTCAGAGCCTTTTTGCGTGGTGTTGTTCCAAGCTTGTGGGTGCGCGGGGGGGCCTGCCAGTCCATCTTCTCCAAAGTTGATAAGGAGTGAGGAGGGGGGGGGGGGGGGGAAGCTGGGCACCGTAAGCCGGTGAGCCAGGCAGCACGTGGCTGCTGCTTTGCAATTATACCGCTGCTTCGAGCACTGGGTTTTTTGCGCTGATAACACGCACACTCGGGTGTGCGATGGTGTTAGTGCGAACTACCGTTAGGTACGTTGGCTGGGCCAATCAAAACGCGCGACAAGATCACGCGACGCGAAGTGGCTGGGCACAAGTAACGGGACTTACAACTGTGAACAATTTGCTAACAATTTGCTAACAATTTGCTGTCGATCCGCAGGCACGTCTGCACTCGTCGAGTGTTCGATCGCGACTGATCAATTTAGTGACGCATATGATATTGTCCCTATCATATAATTAATATAAAGACTTTAATGGATTGTGTCAAGTTGCCAAACACCTCGTCATCAATTTAGTGACGCATATGATATTGTCCCTATCATATAATTAATATAAAGACTTTAATGAATTGTGTCAAGTTGCCAAACACCTCGTCATCAATTTAGTGACGCATATGATATTGTCCTTATCATATAATTTTTGATATAAAGACTTTAAAGAATTGTATCAAGTTGCCAAACACCTCGTCATCAATTTAGTGACGCATATGATATTGTCCCTATCATATAATTAATATAAAGACTTTAATGGATTGTGTCAAGTTGCCAAACACCTCGTCATCAATTTAGTGACGCATATGATATTGTCCTTATCATATAATTTTTGATATAAAGACTTTAAAGAATTGTATCAAGTTGCCAAACACCTCGTCATCAATTTAGTGACGCATATGATATTGTCCCTATCATATAATTAATATACAGACTTTAATGAATTGTGTCAAGTTGCCAAACACCTCGTCATCAATTTAGTGACGCATATGATATTGTCCCTATCATATAATTTTTGATATATAGACTTTAAAGAATTGTATCAAGTTGCCAAACACCTCGTCATCAATTTAGTGACGCATATGATATTGTCCCTATCATATAATTAATATAAAGACTTTAATGGATTGTGTCAAGTTGCCAAACACCTCGTCATCAATTTAGTGACGCATATGATATTGTCCTTATTATATAATTTTTGATATAAAGACTTTAAAGAATTGTATCAAGTTGCCAAACACCTCGTCATCAATTTAGTGACGCATATGATATTGTCCCTATCATATAATTAATATACAGACTCTAATGAATTGTGTCAAGTTGCCAAACACCTCGTCATCAATTTAGTGACGCATATGATATTGTCCCTATCATATAATTTTTGATATAAAGACTTTAAAGAATTGTATCAAGTTGCCAAACACCTCGTCATCAATTTAGTGACGCATATGATATTGTCCCTTTCATATAATTAATATAAAGACTTTAATGGATTGTGTCAAGTTGCCAAACACCTCGTCATCAACTACTATATTATGGTTGCGCCGACCTCTCATATTGTATTCTCTTATGTGTTCATAGGATTTTGACAATTATACGAGTAAATTAAATAATATACATATGAAAATGATTAATTATTATATGTATAAGGGAAAAAATGATGAAATATTCCCATATTATCTTAGTATTATAGAGGAAAGACCGTTGCCGACCTCTGATATTGTTCAAACTTATGTATTTATATGATTTTGGCAATTATATGAGTAAATTAAAAAATATACATATGAAAATGGTTAATTATTATATGTATATGGGAAAAAATGCTAAGATATTCCCATATTCTCTTAGTATTATAGAGAAAAGCCATTTAAGTGAGAGGGTATAGTAGTGTAAACGACCGGAATTACGACAGAGGGTTCAAAAACTACTATAGGTAGGCAGTGGTTGCCGACCTCTCATATTGTTCAAAACTTATGTATTCATATGATTTTGGCAATTGTATGAGTAAATTAAATAATATACATATGAAAATGATTAATTATTATATGTATAAGGGAAAAAATGCTGAAATATTCCCACATTCTCTTAGTATTATAGAGAAAATCCATTATAGTGAGAGGGTATAGTAGTGTAAACGACCGGAATTACGACAGAGGGTTCAAAAACTACTATAGGTAGGCAGTGGTTGCCGACCTCTCATATTGTTCAAAACTTATGTATTCATATGAATTTGGCAATTATATGAGTAAATTAAATAATATACATATGAAAATGATTAATTATTATATGTATAAGGGAAAAAATGCTGAAATATTCCCACATTCTCTTAGTATTATAGAGAAAATCCATTATAGTGAGAGGGTATAGTAGTGTAAACGACCGGAATTACGACAGAGGGTTCAAAAACTACTATAGGTAGGCAGTGGTTGCCGACCTCTCATATTGTTCAAAACTTATGTATTCATATGATTTTGGCAATTATATGATTAAATTAAATAATATACATATGAAAATGGTTAATTATTATATGTATATGGGAAAAAATGCAGAGATATTCCCATATTCTCTTAGTATTATAGAGAAAAGCCATTTAAGTGAGAGGGTATAGTAGTGTAAACGACCGGAATTACGACAGAGGGTTCAAAAACTACTATAGGTAGGCAGTGGTTGCCGACCTCTCATATTGTTCAAAACTTATGTATTCATATGATTTTGGCAATTGTATGAGTAAATTAAATAATATACATACGAAAATGATTAATTATTATATGTATATGGGAAAAAATGCAGAGATATTCCCATATTCTCTTAGTATTATAGAGAAAAGCCATTTAAGTGAGAGGGTATAGTAGTGTAAACCACCGGAATTACGACAGAGGGTTCAAAAACTACTATAGGTAGGCAGTGGTTGCCGACCTCTCATATTGTTCAAAACTTATGTATTCATATGATTTTGGCAATTGTATGAGTAAATTAAATAATATACATATGAAAATGATTAATTATTATATGTATAAGGGAAAAAATGCTGAAATATTCCCACATTCTCTTAGTATTATAGAGAAAATCCATTATAGTGAGAGGGTATAGTAGTGTAAACGACCGGAATTACGACAGAGGGTTCAAAAACTACTATAGGTAGGCAGTGGTTGCCGACCTCTCATATTGTTCAAAACTTATGTATTCATATGATTTTGGCAATTATATGATTAAATTAAATAATATACATATGAAAATGGTTAATTATTATATGTATATGGGAAAAAATGCTGAGATATTCCCATATTCTCTTAGTATTATAGAGAAAAGCCATTTAAGTGAGAGGGTATAGTAGTGTAAACGACCGGAATTACGACAGAGGGTTCAAAAACTACTATAGGTAGGCAGTGGTTGCCGACCTCTCATATTGTTCAAAACTTATGTATTCATATGATTTTGGCAATTGTATGAGTAAATTAAATAATATACATATGAAAATGATTAATTATTATATGTATAAGGGAAAAAATGCTGAAATATTCCCACATTCTCTTAGTATTATAGAGAAAATCCATTATAGTGAGAGGGTATAGTAGTGTAAACGACCGGAATTACGACAGAGGGTTCAAAAACTACTATAGGTAGGCAGTGGTTGCCGACCTCTCATATTGTTCAAAACTTATGTATTCATATGATTTTGGCAATTATATGATTAAATTAAATAATATACATATGAAAATGGTTAATTATTATATGTATATGGGAAAAAATGCTGAGATATTCCCATATTCTCTTAGTATTATAGAGAAAAGCCATTATAGTGAGAGGGTATAGTAGTGTAAACGACCGGAATTACGACAGAGGGTTCAAAAACTACTATAGGTAGGCAGTGGTTGCCGACCTCTCATATTGTTCAAAACTTATGTATTCATATGAATTTGGCAATTATATGAGTAAATTAAATAATAAACATATAAAAATTAATATTTATTATATGTATAAAAAAAAAATAATCATATTATATATGAATAATGGAAAAAAAATGAAATGTTCCTATAATCTCTTAATATATAAGAGAATAGACCGTATGTTGGGTGGCAAACGGAATTGAAAATACCCGCTTTGAGGACAGCGGGTTCAAAAACTACTATAGGTAGGCAGTGGTTGCCGACCTCCCGCATTATTCGAAATATTTATTTCGGATTATGTTTATATTGGTTACATAAAATAAAGTATATTATTATCCGTACAAATTTGTTTCTCAGTTCTATAGAACACGGGACTTGGCTCCGCGGATAATAGGAATATACGCTTTTTAGATAATATCGTTGAAACAAAAGTCAAGTTTCTATTATATATAGAATAACAAATCGTTTCCATATATTATCGTTAATTTTTGGAGGCAGGCAAATATTAATTTATTACCTGCCGTATAGTTGGATTATTATATCGTTACGGTATAATACAAATATGGATTCTTATGAAAGAAATATAAAATTATATATTAAATGTGGAAATATTATCATATGCGCTTGGTTTTATGTTATATATTACCAGAGAGATATATGAAAAGAGATAAATTTTAAATTTATCTTCAAAATGCAAATGATTTAACTTAATATTTATATTGGTTAAACAAAAATTGTACATGTGTGGATACAATAATTATGTATGTTGGAAATAAAATGATATTTTATAATGAAATATGTATATATAAAAAGATAAAATTATAGAAACATATATATTACAATAATTATATGAAATTCTTGTTATATTGGTAAAACAAGTATAAATTAAAAATGAAAATATGGATTACGAATGCTATATAAAAATGGCCGTAATCGAATAGATTTTTTACTTATATTTATATATTTAAAATTTTACCCAAAGGCGAAATATTGAATTTTATTCAATATAATAAAAATCATGGAATTATATAAAGTGAAAAATCTATATATCTATTATATTGCTTATTTCGATTCAAAAAATATGAATGGAATATGAAGGAAAAACATTATTCTGGTTGATCCTGCCAGTAGTTATATGCTTGTCTCAAAGATTAAGCCATGCATGTCTAAGTACACACGAATTAAAAGTGAAACCGCAAAAGGCTCATTATATCAGTTATGGTTCCTTAGATCGTTAACAGTTACTTGGATAACTGTGGTAATTCTAGAGCTAATACATGCAATTAAAACATGAACCTTATGGGACATGTGCTTTTATTAGGCTAAAACCAAGCGATCGCAAGATCGTTATATTGGTTGAACTCTAGATAACATGCAGATCGTATGGTCTTGTACCGACGACAGATCTTTCAAATGTCTGCCCTATCAACTTTTGATGGTAGTATCTAGGACTACCATGGTTGCAACGGGTAACGGGGAATCAGGGTTCGATTCCGGAGAGGGAGCCTGAGAAACGGCTACCACATCTAAGGAAGGCAGCAGGCGCGTAAATTACCCACTCCCAGCTCGGGGAGGTAGTGACGAAAAATAACAATACAGGACTCATATCCGAGGCCCTGTAATTGGAATGAGTACACTTTAAATCCTTTAACAAGGACCAATTGGAGGGCAAGTCTGGTGCCAGCAGCCGCGGTAATTCCAGCTCCAATAGCGTATATTAAAGTTGTTGCGGTTAAAACGTTCGTAGTTGAACTTGTGCTTCATACGGGTAGTACAACTTACAATTGTGGTTAGTACTATACCTTTATGTATGTAAGCGTATTACCGGTGGAGTTCTTATATGTGATTAAATACTTGTATTTTTTCATATGTTCCTCCTATTTAAAAACCTGCACTAGTGCTCTTAAACGAGTGTTATTGTGGGCCGGTACTATTACTTTGAACAAATTAGAGTGCTTAAAGCAGGCTTCAAATGCCTGAATATTCTGTGCATGGGATAATGAAATAAGACCTCTGTTCTGCTTTCATTGGTTTTCAGATCAAGAGGTAATGATTAATAGAAGCAGTTTGGGGGCATTAGTATTACGACGCGAGAGGTGAAATTCTTGGACCGTCGTAAGACTAACTTAAGCGAAAGCATTTGCCAAAGATGTTTTCATTAATCAAGAACGAAAGTTAGAGGTTCGAAGGCGATCAGATACCGCCCTAGTTCTAACCATAAACGATGCCAGCTAGCAATTGGGTGTAGCTACTTTTATGGCTCTCTCAGTCGCTTCCCGGGAAACCAAAGCTTTTGGGCTCCGGGGGAAGTATGGTTGCAAAGCTGAAACTTAAAGGAATTGACGGAAGGGCACCACCAGGAGTGGAGCCTGCGGCTTAATTTGACTCAACACGGGAAAACTTACCAGGTCCGAACATAAGTGTGTAAGACAGATTGATAGCTCTTTCTCGAATCTATGGGTGGTGGTGCATGGCCGTTCTTAGTTCGTGGAGTGATTTGTCTGGTTAATTCCGATAACGAACGAGACTCAAATATATTAAATAGATATCTTCAGGATTATGGTGCTGAAGCTTATGTTAGCCTTCATTCATGGTGGCAGTAAAATGTTTATTGTGTTTGAATGTGTTTATGTAAGTGGAGCCGTACCTGTTGGTTTGTCCCATTATAAGGACACTAGCTTCTTAAATGGACAAATTGCGTCTAGCAATAATGAGATTGAGCAATAACAGGTCTGTGATGCCCTTAGATGTCCTGGGCTGCACGCGCGCTACAATGAAAGTATCAACGTGTATTTCCTAGACCGAGAGGTCCGGGTAAACCGCTGAACCACTTTCATGCTTGGGATTGTGAACTGAAACTGTTCACATGAACTTGGAATTCCCAGTAAGTGTGAGTCATTAACTCGCATTGATTACGTCCCTGCCCTTTGTACACACCGCCCGTCGCTACTACCGATTGAATTATTTAGTGAGGTCTCCGGACGTGATCACTGTGACGCCTTGCGTGTTACGGTTGTTTCGCAAAAGTTGACCGAACTTGATTATTTAGAGGAAGTAAAAGTCGTAACAAGGTTTCCGTAGGTGAACCTGCGGAAGGATCATTATTGTATAATATCCTTATCGTTAATAAATATTTGTTATAATACAAATAAATACAATTTACCAAAATAAAAATATTACAAAATGATTCCACGGAATCAAAAGTTAAAGTCAAAATAAAATGAAGATGGCTTTTATTTTATATGTGGGGCTTGGCAACCTCATAAAAAGACTTTAACATTATTAATGTTGCTGTGCGTATTTGTGGCAGTACTTACTACAACAACGGCGTTTCCTATAAAAACAAATTCTCGAAAATGGAAATCGAAGAAACTAAACTAAATTCGAAAGTAGAAGTCGAATTAAAATAAAAATAATTTTGAATGTGTGGTAATCAAAATAAGTGTGTGTGTATATGGACCATAATATACACGCGTTGCGAATATGTATTGTTCATCTATGTTATGAGCATACGTTGGCTAATGCAACAACCTAAAATATACAATGTTTGTACCTGTCATCCATCAGGTTAATGTTTTATATAAATTTTGCAGTATGTGTCACCCAAAATAGCAAACCATAACCAGATTATTATGATACATAATGCTTATATGAAACTAAGACATTTCGCAACATTTATTTTAGGTATAAAAATAAATTTATTGAAGGAATTGATATATGCCAGTAAAATGGTGTATTTTTAATTTCTTTCAATAAAAACAATATTGACATTATATAAAATTGAATTATAAAACTCTAAGCGGTGGATCACTCGGCTCATGGGTCGATGAAGAACGCAGCAAACTGTGCGTCATCGTGTGAACTGCAGGACACATGAACATCGACATTTTGAACGCATATCGCAGTCCATGCTGTTATGTACTTTAATTAATTTTATAGTGCTGCTTGGACTACATATGGTTGAGGGTTGTAAGACTATGCTAATTAAGTTGTTTATAAATTTTTTATAAGCATATGGTATATTATTGGATTAAATAATGATTTTATTCATAATATTAAAAAAGAAATGAAAAACATTATCTCACATTTGAATGTGAAAAACGAAGAGAAATATTTTCTTTTTCAATCAAATAATACTGAGAAATGTCTAGCATAAAAAATTGAAATATTTTTCATCTAGAATTGTCTCTTATTAATGATTCGGAAAAAGAAAAATCTTGGTTTTGTTATTATTCTTCGTTGGTTCGTTAAATGGATAAAAATGACTTTGCTTACAAGAACTATTGGAACTATTTATAACGAATTTAATTGATTGTTTTATCATTTATATATAAAGAATTTATGGCAAAATATAGTTATATATACAACCTCAACTCATATGGGACTACCCCCTGAATTTAAGCATATTAATTAGGGGAGGAAAAGAAACTAACAAGGATTTTCTTAGTAGCGGCGAGCGAAAAGAAAACAGTTCAGCACTAAGTCACTTTGTCTATATGGCAAATGTGAGATGCAGTGTATGGAGCGTCAATATTCTAGTATGAGAAATTAATGATTTAAGTCCTTCTTAAATGAGGCCATTTACCCATAGAGGGTGCCAGGCCCGTATAACGTTAATGATTGCTAGATGATGTTTCCAAAGAGTCGTGTTGCTTGATAGTGCAGCACTAAGTGGGTGGTAAACTCCATCTAAAACTAAATATAACCATGAGACCGATAGTAAACAAGTACCGTGAGGGAAAGTTGAAAAGAACTCTGAATAGAGAGTTAAACAGTACGTGAAACTGCTTAGAGGTTAAGCCCGATGAACCTGAATATCCGTTATGGAAAATTCATCATTAAAATTGTAATATTTAAATAATATTATTAAGAATAATGTGCATTTTTTCCATATAAGGACATTGTAATCTATTAGCATATCCCAAATTTATCATAAAATATAACTTATAGTTTATTCCAATTAAATTGCTTGCATTTTAACACAGAATAAATGTTATTAATTTGATAAAGTGCTGATAGATTTATATTATTACAGAGCGTTAATTTTTCGGAATTATATAATGGCATAATTATCATTGATTTTTGTGTTTATTATATGCTCTTGTATGATTAACAATGCGAAAGATTCAGGATACCTTCGGGACCCGTCTTGAAACACGGACCAAGGAGTCTAACATATGTGCAAGTTATTGGGATGTAAACCTAATAGCGTAATTAACTTGACTAATAATGGGATTAGTTTTTTAGCTATTTATAGCTAATTAACACAATCCCGGGGCGTTCTATATAGTTATGTATAATGTATATTTATATTATTTATGCCTCTAACTGGAACGTACCTTGAGCATATATGCTGTGACCCGAAAGATGGTGAACTATACTTGATCAGGTTGAAGTCAGGGGAAACCCTGATGGAAGACCGAAACAGTTCTGACGTGCAAATCGATTGTCAGAATTGAGTATAGGGGCGAAAGACCAATCGAACCATCTAGTAGCTGGTTCCTTCCGAAGTTTCCCTCAGGATAGCTGGTGCATTTTAATATTATATAAAATAATCTTATCTGGTAAAGCGAATGATTAGAGGCCTTAGGGTCGAAACGATCTTAACCTATTCTCAAACTTTAAATGGGTAAGAACCTTAACTTTCTTGATATGAAGTTCAAGGTTATGATATAATGTGCCCAGTGGGCCACTTTTGGTAAGCAGAACTGGCGCTGTGGGATGAACCAAACGTAATGTTACGGTGCCCAAATTAACAACTCATGCAGATACCATGAAAGGCGTTGGTTGCTTAAAACAGCAGGACGGTGATCATGGAAGTCGAAATCCGCTAAGGAGTGTGTAACAACTCACCTGCCGAAGCAACTAGCCCTTAAAATGGATGGCGCTTAAGTTGTATACCTATACATTACCGCTAAAGTAGATGATTTATATTACTTGTGATATAAATTTTGAAACTTTAGTGAGTAGGAAGGTACAATGGTATGCGTAGAAGTGTTTGGCGTAAGCCTGCATGGAGCTGCCATTGGTACAGATCTTGGTGGTAGTAGCAAATAATCGAATGAGACCTTGGAGGACTGAAGTGGAGAAGGGTTTCGTGTGAACAGTGGTTGATCACGAGTTAGTCGGTCCTAAGTTCAAGGCGAAAGCCGAAAATTTTCAAGTAAAACAAAAATGCCTAACTATATAAACAAAGCGAATATAATACACTTGAATAATTTTGAACGAAAGGGAATACGGTTCCAATTCCGTAACCTGTTGAGTATCCGTTTGTTATTAAATATGGGCCTCGTGCTCATCCTGGCAACAGGAACGACCATAAAGAAGCCGTCGAGAGATATCGGAAGAGTTTTCTTTTCTGTTTTATAGCCGTACTACCATGGAAGTCTTTCGCAGAGAGATATGGTAGATGGGCTAGAAGAGCATGACATATACTGTTGTGTCGATATTTTCTCCTCGGACCTTGAAAATTTATGGTGGGGACACGCAAACTTCTCAACAGGCCGTACCAATATCCGCAGCTGGTCTCCAAGGTGAAGAGTCTCTAGTCGATAGAATAATGTAGGTAAGGGAAGTCGGCAAATTAGATCCGTAACTTCGGGATAAGGATTGGCTCTGAAGATTGAGATAGTCGGGCTTGATTGGGAAACAATAACATGGTTTATGTGCTCGTTCTGGGTAAATAGAGTTTCTAGCATTTATGTTAGTTACTTGTTCCCCGGATAGTTTAGTTACGTAGCCAATTGTGGAACTTTCTTGCTAAAATTTTTAAGAATACTATTTGGGTTAAACCAATTAGTTCTTATCAATTATAACGATTATCAATTAACAATCAATTCAGAACTGGCACGGACTTGGGGAATCCGACTGTCTAATTAAAACAAAGCATTGTGATGGCCCTAGCGGGTGTTGACACAATGTGATTTCTGCCCAGTGCTCTGAATGTCAAAGTGAAGAAATTCAAGTAAGCGCGGGTCAACGGCGGGAGTAACTATGACTCTCTTAAGGTTTGATTGATAGCGAAGGGTCTCCTCAGCAAATATGATAGTCATATCATTAGCGTCCAGGTTATGAGAGGCAGTCTCGGTTGTTTTAAACAGTTCATGTACCTGAGCGGGTTTTCCCGAGATTGGACTTAGCTAAAACGTTTGGTTCAAAACATTTGCTTGCTGTCTTGGCATAACATCAATAAAGGCATAAACATCGCAAATAATGGTAATATATAAATTGGCTATGAGGATGGTTTTAGTACGTAGGCGTTGCGGAACTTCGGTTCAGATAGAGCAATGAATCGTGCATGCTAGGAAACTGAAGTGTTGACAGACCTAGTATCTTTCGATAGATTTCCATACCTCCGCGATCAAAAAAAAAAAAAAAAAAAAAAATAGCCAAATGCCTCGTCATCTAATTAGTGACGCGCATGAATGGATTAACGAGATTCCTACTGTCCCTATCTACTATCTAGCGAAACCACAGCCAAGGGAACGGGCTTGGAATAATTAGCGGGGAAAGAAGACCCTTTTGAGCTTGACTCTAATCTGGCAGTGTAAGGAGACATAAGAGGTGTAGAATAAGTGGGAGATATTAGACCTCGGTTTGGTATCGTCAATGAAATACCACTACTCTTATTGTTTCCTTACTTACTTGATTAAATGGAACGTGTATCATTTCCTAGCCATTATACGGATATATTTATTATATCTTATGGTATTGGGTTTTGATGCAAGCTTCTTGATCAAAGTATCACGAGTTTGTTATATAATCGCAAACAAATTCTTTAATAAAACGATGCATTTATGTATTTTTGATTTGAAAATTTGGTATAACTCCAATTACTCAGGTATGATCCAATTCAAGGACATTGCCAGGTAGGGAGTTTGACTGGGGCGGTACATCTCTCAAATAATAACGGAGGTGTCCCAAGGCCAGCTCAGTGCGGACAGAAACCACACATAGAGCAAAAGGGCAAATGCTGACTTGATCTCGGTGTTCAGTACACACAGGGACAGCAAAAGCTCGGCCTATCGATCCTTTTGGTTTAAAGAGTTTTTAACAAGAGGTGTCAGAAAAGTTACCATAGGGATAACTGGCTTGTGGCGGCCAAGCGTTCATAGCGACGTCGCTTTTTGATCCTTCGATGTCGGCTCTTCCTATCATTGTGAAGCAAAATTCACCAAGCGTTGGATTGTTCACCCATGCAAGGGAACGTGAGCTGGGTTTAGACCGTCGTGAGACAGGTTAGTTTTACCCTACTAATGACAAAACGTTGTTGCGACAGCATTCCTGCGTAGTACGAGAGGAACCGCAGGTACGGACCAATGGCACAATACTTGTTCGAGCGAACAGTGGTATGACGCTACGTCCGTTGGATTATGCCTGAACGCCTCTAAGGTCGTATCCGTGCTGGACTGCAATGATAAATAAGGGGCAATTTGCATTGTATGGCTTCTAAACCATTTAAAGTTTATAATTTATTTTATAAACGACAATGGATGTGATGCCAATGTAATTTGTAACATAGTAAATTAGGAGGATCTTCGATCACCTGATGCCGCGCTAGTTACATATAAAAGCATTATTTAATACAATGACAAAGCCTAGAATCAATTGTAAACGACTTTTGTAACAGGCAAGGTGTTGTAAGTGGTTGAGCAGCTGCCATACTGCGATCCACTGAAGCTTATCCTTTGCTTGATGATTCGATAAATAAATGATTTTTTCCTGTAGCCAAACACCTCGTCATCAATTTAGTGACGCATATGATATTGTCCCTATCATATAATTAATATAAAGACTTTAATGGATTGTGTCAAGTTGCCAAACACCTCGTCATCAATTTAGTGACGCATATGATATTGTCCCTATCATATAATTAATATAAAGACTTTAATGAATTGTGTCAAGTTGCCAAACACCTCGTCATCAATTTAGTGACGCATATGATATTGTCCCTATCATATAATTTTGATATAAAGACTTTAAAGAATTGTATCAAGTTGCCAAACACCTCGTCATCAATTTAGTGACGCATATGATATTGTCCCTATCATATAATTAATATACAGACTTTAATGAATTGTGTCAAGTTGCCAAACACCTCGTCATCAATTTAGTGACGCATATGATATTGTCCTTATCATATAATTTTTGATATAAAGACTTTAAAGAATTGAATCAAGTTGCCAAACACCTCGTCATCAATTTAGTGACGCATATGATATTGTCCCTATCATATAATTAATATAAAGACTTTAATGGATTGTGTCAAGTTGCCAAACACCTCGTCATCAATTTAGTGACGCATATGATATTGTCCCTATCATATAATTAATATAAAGACTTTAATGAATTGTGTCAAGTTGCCAAACACCTCGTCATCAATTTAGTGACGCATATGATATTGTCCTTATCATATAATTTTTGATATAAAGACTTTAAAGAATTGTATCAAGTTGCCAAACACCTCGTCATCAATTTAGTGACGCATATGATATTGTCCCTATCATATAATTAATATAAAGACTTTAATGGATTGTGTCAAGTTGCCAAACACCTCGTCATCAATTTAGTGACGCATATGATATTGTCCTTATCATATAATTTTTGATATAAAGACTTTAAAGAATTGTATCAAGTTGCCAAACACCTCGTCATCAATTTAGTGACGCATATGATATTGTCCCTATCATATAATTAATATACAGACTTTAATGAATTGTGTCAAGTTGCCAAACACCTCGTCATCAATTTAGTGACGCATATGATATTGTCCCTATCATATAATTTTTGATATATAGACTTTAAAGAATTGTATCAAGTTGCCAAACACCTCGTCATCAATTTAGTGACGCATATGATATTGTCCCTATCATATAATTAATATAAAGACTTTAATGGATTGTGTCAAGTTGCCAAACACCTCGTCATCAATTTAGTGACGCATATGATATTTCCTTATTATATAATTTTGATATAAAGACTTTAAAGAATTGTATCAAGTTGCCAAACACCTCGTCATCAATTTAGTACGCATATGATATTGTCCCTATCATATAATTAATATACAGACTCTAATGAATTGTGTCAAGTTGCCAAACACCTCGTCATCAATTTAGTTTTTTTTTTTCTTTAGCGTGCGTTTATTTATTTAAAATCTGTCCTAGTGGACAATAATTAAATGGTTTTGCGGGGGAACATTAGCTTAAGGGATACTATTGTACATGTATTTGTGGCGGGTTTTATATGTGTTGTCTATTGTTGTGGAAGATCGAGAGGGTGTCTCCTCATGAGACGTCTGCTTGTTTGGCTATTGTCTAACAGGTTGGTGGCGAGGTGGTTAGGGTGGTTTCGAGCCTTTTCAGGTATCTCTCGCTGAGCCTGGAGATTTCATCAGCGACTTGTGGGATTCCAAGTTCCCTATGTATGGCGACATTCTCGTGTAGGGATGCGCATTACAGGCAATTCTCAAGCACCTATTCTGGAACCGCTGTATACGCAGGCGATTCGTGTGGCTTGCCGTGCCCCATAGCTGTATCCCGTAGGTCCAGATGGGCTTGAGAATTGCCTTGTACACCAGGATTTTGTGGTTCTGCCTTAGCTTGGACCCTCTCCCAATAAGCCAATGCATCTGCCTCAGACGCGCATCGGCCTGTATGCGTTTGCTGACGATGTGGGGACGCCAAGTGAGCCTGCGGTCCAGGGTAAGTCCTAGGTACTTGGGTGCGGGTGCGTTGGAATGATGACTCCGTTTAGCGTGACCGGTGGGCAGTCTCCTCTCCTTAGTGCAAATGTTGTTTGGGTAGATTTTTCCGCGTTCACTACGATGTTCCACCTGCTGAGCCAGGGATGTAGCGCGTCCATTTGCCTTTGGATTGTTTCGGAGGCTTCTCGTGGGTCGGATGAGGAGGCGAGGAAAGCCGTGTCATCTGCATAAGTCGCTATAGTTAGGTTCCTGGAGGGATTATGGGAAGGTCTGCGGTGTAAAGGGTGTACAGTATTGGTCCGAGCACACTGCCTTGCGGAACTCCAGCTCTGATCAGTCTGGGTAGGCTTATTGCACTTCCGCATCTGACTTGGAATGCTCTTCCCTCAGTGTAGGATTTGAGGAGGGTAAAATGGGGGCTTGGGAGTAGGATTTGAGTTTATGGAGGAGTCCAGGATGCCAAACTCTGTCGAATGCCTGCTTCACGTCGAGCATTACAGCGCAGCAGTATTTCTTTTGCTCGAATGCCTCGAGGATCCGTTCGACTAGCCGGTGGCATTGCTCTGGTGTTCCTGGGAGCGCCTGAAGCCAAACTGGTGATCGGGATCAAACCAGCCTCATCCAGTACTGGCAATACTCTGCGCAAAAATACTCTTTCGAGTATTTTGAGAGGATTGCCAGCAAACTAATCGGACGATAGGAGGCGAGATTGGCTTCAGGCTTACCAGGCTTGAGGAGGACAATAACCTCTGCTCTTTTCCACTCTTCCGGGAAGTACCCTAGCCGGAAGCAGCTGTTGTAAATGCTGGCCAGCATTTGTGTGCAGCGGGATGGGAGCATTTTTAGGCCGCCGCATCTATACGATCCAGGCCTGGAGATTTGTTGTTCTTCAGTAGAGCAATCTCCTGCGCAACTTCCTCAGGGTCGACTGGTTCCAACGGGGACCGGGAGAGCTTGGGCTATTGAGAAACCGGGCTGTTTCAGCATGTTCTTCGGCAGTGCAGCAGTCGAACGGAGAGAAGGCGTTGTAAAGGTGTTCGGCGAAAGCTTCTGCTCTTTCAGCATCCGAAAGGCACCAGGATCCATCTGCTTTGCGCACTGCGGAAACCTTTTGGCTGGTCGTTTAATGTGGCGGGTGACGTTCCACAGATTGTGGTCTGGGTCCCCGGGAGAGAGTTCCTCGAGGAATCTGAGGAAGAGTCCTGGCGTAGGCTGGAGATCTTGTCCTTCAACTCCTTTGTGGCGTGATTGAGCGCTGTTTTGTCTCTTGGATTGCGCGTCAAGAACCAAACTCTCCTGAGACGCCTCTTCTCAGTCACGAATGCCGCAATTTCCGGGGACCAGAGGTGGAGGTCCCTGCTAGGTGTTCTCGCAGTCTTTGGTGCGGTGGGCTTGCGAATTCCGCAGCGTTTTGCATCTGCCTGGTGAGATTCCCGATAGCTTCATCAATGTTCCTGGTGTGTTGAGGATGGGGTTCGGATTGACGGTGGAGAGCATCCAGGACGCGAACTTGGCGGCGTCGGTATATTTTCCAGTGAGCCTTCTGAGCGGGTTTTCCTGAGGACTGGCGTGTTGATTAGCACGTTTATTGCACAGTGGTCTGACAGGAGATCAGCATTTGTTGTGCAGCTATCTTCGCATGCCCTATGCCTTTCGACACAGCAAAGTCCAGTAGGTCTGGAGTCTTGAGGGATTCGTTGGCCAGTGAGTGGGCTCGCCAGTGGAGTGCAGTCCAGTCGGTGGCGTTGCAGGTACCCAAACAGAGTTTTCCCCTTTGGGGTTGTTGGCGCGCGATCCCCACCAAGAATGTTGGCGATAATCTCCAGCTGCTATGAAGCGGGGCCCAAAATGCTCGAAGAACTCACTGAGGTGAGATGCTGTTATGCGGTATCTGGGGGGAAAGTAGACCGCTCCAATGTCTAAATCTCCTTGCGGGCTGACAATCCTGATGACAGGACATTGTGCCCAGTCTTGCTGAAACGCGGGCAGCTCTAGGTATTGAATACCGCTCCTGATGAGGATGGCTGCTCCACCGCGTGCTCTGGCCAGAAGGATGGTCTGCATGGATGAGGTCATATCCGCTGATATTAAAGTGGGATCTGGGGGAGAAGTGGGTTTCGGCTACGAGTAGGATATCGATCTGGTGGGTCTTCAGATGGTGCTCGACTATGGCCTTGCTGTTCTGCAGGCCGTTCGCATTCCAGACGACTAGGTGGAGCTTTAGTTGCATGACTTGCTGTGAGAATGGTGGCCACCAGCTGTTCATCTGGGTGAACATGCGCTCCATCATCCTTTCCATCATTCCTTCCATGCGAGCGAACATCGCTTCTATCTGACCGGAGTGTGGGGTTTCTGTTTGGGTTTGGACTGGGGTTGTGGGATTCTGCGGTGCTGCGTGCACTCCGTTGAGGGCGTCTCGGTAGCTCCTGCCAGAGGTGACGTTTGGTGATGCCACGGGCGGCGCCTTGTTAGCATTAGCGACGGGCCTTGTTTTCGGAGCAGCGAGTGCTTTGGCCCTTTTGTATGCAGGGCATCCCTTGAAAGACGCAGGATGGTCCGCCTGGCAGTGGAAGCAGCACGCTTTGTCGTCCTCCCTCTTCTCACATGCCCTCGATTCGTGAGGGCCTCCACACTTTACACATCGGTATTCCAGGAAGCAGTAACGCTGTGTATGACCGAATCCTTGGCACCTGAAGCATTGAGGCACGTCGTTGAACTTCTGCGGCGGTTCAATGGTTACTACCGACCTGCAGATCCGCTTGACTTGGTAGACGTCTTTGTTGTTGCTGGAAGGCTCCAGGTTGGCGAAGAATATTCCCAGCGTTCTTTAGTTCTTCTGCCAATGGGATTGTGCAGATCTCTAACAGCGTGCCCTTGTCTGCGAAGGTCTTCAATGATTTCCTCACGATCGGTGGAGTGGTGGAGTCCTTTGATGACAACCTTGTATGCACGTTCATCTTTCGGCTGGAAAGTCCGATGCCTCTTGTTTTGGGCCACAAGTTGGAGACGCAGAGCTGTATAGGACTCTTTGTCCGGCATCATGACACGTACGTTGTTGCCATTCACGGTCTTGTAGGTAAAATTGTTCTTCGGGCCTACAAGAGTCGTGATCATCTTGACGAGTGCCGAGATGTTGGTCACATCGGGATAAAAATCGGA
>NW_022611217.1:0-29713 GCF_004382195.2 Drosophila sechellia
TTTTCCCTTTGGGGTTGTTGGCGCGCGATCCCACCAAGAATGTTTGGCGTTATAATCTCCAGCTGCTATGAAGCGGGGCCCAAAATGCTCGAAGAACTCACTGAGGTGAGATGCTGTTATGCGGTATCTGGGGGGAAAGTAGACCGCTCCAATGTCTAAATCTCCTTGCGGGCTGACAATCCTGATGACAGGAATTGTGCCCAGTCTTGCTGAAACGCGGGAGCTCTAGGTATTAATACCGCTCCTGATGAGGATGGCTGCTCCACCGCGTGCTCTGCCAGAAGGATGGTCTGCATGGATGAGGTCATATCCGCTGATATTAAAGTGGGATCTGGGGGAGAAGTGGGTTTCGGCTACGAGTAGGATATCGATCTGGTGGGTCTTCAGATGGTGCTCGACTATGGCCTTGCTGTTCTGCAGGCCGTTCGCATTCCAGACGACTAGGTGGAGCTTTAGTTGCATGACTTGCTGTTGAGAATGGTGGCCACCAGCTGTGTCATCTGGGTGAACATGCGCTCCATCATCCTTTCCATCATTCCTTCCATGCGAGCGAACATCGCTTCTATCTGACCGGAGTGTGGGGTTTCTGTTTGGGTTTGGACTGGGGTTGTGGGATTCTGCGGTGCTGCGTGCACTCCGTTGAGGGCGTCTCGGTAGCTCCTGCAGAGGTGACGTTTGGTGATGCCACGGGCGGCGCCTTGTTAGCATTAGCGACGGGCCTTGTTTTCGGAGCAGCGAGTGCTTTGGCCCTTTTGTATGCAGGGCATCCTTGAAAGACGCAGGATGGTCCGCCTGGCAGTGGAAGCAGCACGCTTTGTCGTCTCCTCTTCTCACATGCCCTCGATTCGTGAGGGCCTCCACACTTTACACATCGGTATTCCAGGAAGCAGTAACGCTGTGTATGACCGAATCCTTGGCACCTGAAGCATTGAGGCACGTCGTTGAACTTCTGCGGCGGTTCAATGGTTACTACCGACCTGCAGATCCGCTTGACTTGGTAGACGTCTTTGTTGTTGCTGGAAGGCTCCAGGTTGGCGAAGAATATTCCCAGCGTTCTTTAGTTCTTCTGCAATGGGATTGTGCAGATCTCTAACAGCGTGCCCTTGTCTGCGAAGGTCTTCAATGATTTCCTCACGATCGGTGGAGTGGTGGAGTCCTTTGATGACAACCTTGTATGCACGTTCATCTTTCGGCTGGAAAGTCCGATGCCTCTTGTTTTGGGCCACAAGTTGGAGACGCAGAGCTGTATAGGACTCTTTGTCCGGCATCATGACACGTACGTTGTTGCCATTCACGGTCTTGTAGGTAAAATTGTTCTTCGGGCCTACAAGAGTCGTGATCATCTTGACGAGTGCCGAGATGTTGGTCACATCGGGGATAAAAATCGGAGGTGGCTTGATGGTCTTCGGGGTGGGCTTTGGTTTCTCGGGGTCTTGGGCTTGGAATCGTCTTTAGGTCCGGGTTCGTCATCAGAGCTCTCTTGTCGTACTCGTCTTCTTCGGTCGAGAGTAAAGCGAAGGCGTTGTTGGCGAGCTTCTTGCGCAGAGCTGCGCTAGTGCTTGGCTTATCTTCCAGCTCCTCTCCCTGTGCTTTCTTTGCCGGTTTTCGCTTTATCTCGCCCGGCTCTGTATGCGAGGTGCTTCCCTCGCTGCTGGAGCTGCTCTTGCGTGTTCTCAGAGCCTTTTTGCGTGGTGTTGTTCCAAGCTTGTGGGTGCGCGGGGGGCCTGCCAGTCCATCTTCTCCAAAGTTGATAAGGAGTGAGGAGGGGGGGGGGGGGGAAGCTGGGCACCGTAAGCCGGTGAGCCAGGCAGCACGTGGCTGCTGCTTTGCAATTATACCGCTGCTTCGAGCACTGGTTTTTTGCGCTGATAACACGCACACTCGGGTGTGCGATGGTGTTAGTGCGAACTACCGTTAGGTACGTTGGCTGGGCCAATCAAAACGCGCGACAAGATCACGCGACGCGAAGTGGCTGGGCACAAGTAACGGGACTTACAACTGTGAACAATTTGCTAACAATTTGCTAACAATTTGCTGTCGATCCGCAGGCACGTCTGCACTCGTCGAGTGTTCGATCGCGATCAATTTAGTGACGCATATGATATTGTCCCTATCATATAATTAATATAAAGACTTTAATGGATTGTGTCAAGTTGCCAAACACCTCGTCATCAATTTAGTGACGCATATGATATTGTCCCTATCATATAATTAATATAAAGACTTTAATGAATTGTGTCAAGTTGCCAAACACCTCGTCATCAATTTAGTGACGCATATGATATTGTCCTTATCATATAATTTTTGATATAAAGACTTTAAAGAATTGTATCAAGTTGCCAAACACCTCGTCATCAATTTAGTGACGCATATGATATTGTCCCTATCATATAATTAATATAAAGACTTTAATGGATTGTGTCAAGTTGCCAAACACCTCGTCATCAATTTAGTGACGCATATGATATTGTCCTTATCATATAATTTTTGATATAAAGACTTTAAAGAATTGTATCAAGTTGCCAAACACCTCGTCATCAATTTAGTGACGCATATGATATTGTCCCTATCATATAATTAATATACAGACTTTAATGAATTGTGTCAAGTTGCCAAACACCTCGTCATCAATTTAGTGACGCATATGATATTGTCCCTATCATATAATTTTTGATATATAGACTTTAAAGAATTGTATCAAGTTGCCAAACACCTCGTCATCAATTTAGTGACGCATATGATATTGTCCCTATCATATAATTAATATAAAGACTTTAATGGATTGTGTCAAGTTGCCAAACACCTCGTCATCAATTTAGTGACGCATATGATATTGTCCTTATTATATAATTTTTGATATAAAGACTTTAAAGAATTGTATCAAGTTGCCAAACACCTCGTCATCAATTTAGTGACGCATATGATATTGTCCCTATCATATAATTAATATACAGACTCTAATGAATTGTGTCAAGTTGCCAAACACCTCGTCATCAATTTAGTGACGCATATGATATTGTCCCTATCATATAATTTTTGATATAAAGACTTTAAAGAATTGTATCAAGTTGCCAAACACCTCGTCATCAATTTAGTGACGCATATGATATTGTCCCTTTCATATAATTAATATAAAGACTTTAATGGATTGTGTCAAGTTGCCAAACACCTCGTCATCAACTACTATATTATGGTTGCGCCGACCTCTCATATTGTATTCTCTTATGTGTTCATAGGATTTTGACAATTATACGAGTAAATTAAATAATATACATATGAAAATGATTAATTATTATATGTATAAGGGAAAAAATGATGAAATATTCCCATATTATCTTAGTATTATAGAGGAAAGACCGTTGCCGACCTCTGATATTGTTCAAACTTATGTATTTATATGATTTTGGCAATTATATGAGTAAATTAAAAAATATACATATGAAAATGGTTAATTATTATATGTATATGGGAAAAAATGCTAAGATATTCCCATATTCTCTTAGTATTATAGAGAAAAGCCATTTAAGTGAGAGGGTATAGTAGTGTAAACGACCGGAATTACGACAGAGGGTTCAAAAACTACTATAGGTAGGCAGTGGTTGCCGACCTCTCATATTGTTCAAAACTTATGTATTCATATGATTTTGGCAATTGTATGAGTAAATTAAATAATATACATATGAAAATGATTAATTATTATATGTATAAGGGAAAAAATGCTGAAATATTCCCACATTCTCTTAGTATTATAGAGAAAATCCATTATAGTGAGAGGGTATAGTAGTGTAAACGACCGGAATTACGACAGAGGGTTCAAAAACTACTATAGGTAGGCAGTGGTTGCCGACCTCTCATATTGTTCAAAACTTATGTATTCATATGAATTTGGCAATTATATGAGTAAATTAAATAATATACATATGAAAATGATTAATTATTATATGTATAAGGGAAAAAATGCTGAAATATTCCCACATTCTCTTAGTATTATAGAGAAAATCCATTATAGTGAGAGGGTATAGTAGTGTAAACGACCGGAATTACGACAGAGGGTTCAAAAACTACTATAGGTAGGCAGTGGTTGCCGACCTCTCATATTGTTCAAAACTTATGTATTCATATGATTTTGGCAATTATATGATTAAATTAAATAATATACATATGAAAATGGTTAATTATTATATGTATATGGGAAAAAATGCAGAGATATTCCCATATTCTCTTAGTATTATAGAGAAAAGCCATTTAAGTGAGAGGGTATAGTAGTGTAAACGACCGGAATTACGACAGAGGGTTCAAAAACTACTATAGGTAGGCAGTGGTTGCCGACCTCTCATATTGTTCAAAACTTATGTATTCATATGATTTTGGCAATTGTATGAGTAAATTAAATAATATACATACGAAAATGATTAATTATTATATGTATATGGGAAAAAATGCAGAGATATTCCCATATTCTCTTAGTATTATAGAGAAAAGCCATTTAAGTGAGAGGGTATAGTAGTGTAAACCACCGGAATTACGACAGAGGGTTCAAAAACTACTATAGGTAGGCAGTGGTTGCCGACCTCTCATATTGTTCAAAACTTATGTATTCATATGATTTTGGCAATTGTATGAGTAAATTAAATAATATACATATGAAAATGATTAATTATTATATGTATAAGGGAAAAAATGCTGAAATATTCCCACATTCTCTTAGTATTATAGAGAAAATCCATTATAGTGAGAGGGTATAGTAGTGTAAACGACCGGAATTACGACAGAGGGTTCAAAAACTACTATAGGTAGGCAGTGGTTGCCGACCTCTCATATTGTTCAAAACTTATGTATTCATATGATTTTGGCAATTATATGATTAAATTAAATAATATACATATGAAAATGGTTAATTATTATATGTATATGGGAAAAAATGCTGAGATATTCCCATATTCTCTTAGTATTATAGAGAAAAGCCATTTAAGTGAGAGGGTATAGTAGTGTAAACGACCGGAATTACGACAGAGGGTTCAAAAACTACTATAGGTAGGCAGTGGTTGCCGACCTCTCATATTGTTCAAAACTTATGTATTCATATGATTTTGGCAATTGTATGAGTAAATTAAATAATATACATATGAAAATGATTAATTATTATATGTATAAGGGAAAAAATGCTGAAATATTCCCACATTCTCTTAGTATTATAGAGAAAATCCATTATAGTGAGAGGGTATAGTAGTGTAAACGACCGGAATTACGACAGAGGGTTCAAAAACTACTATAGGTAGGCAGTGGTTGCCGACCTCTCATATTGTTCAAAACTTATGTATTCATATGATTTTGGCAATTATATGATTAAATTAAATAATATACATATGAAAATGGTTAATTATTATATGTATATGGGAAAAAATGCTGAGATATTCCCATATTCTCTTAGTATTATAGAGAAAAGCCATTATAGTGAGAGGGTATAGTAGTGTAAACGACCGGAATTACGACAGAGGGTTCAAAAACTACTATAGGTAGGCAGTGGTTGCCGACCTCTCATATTGTTCAAAACTTATGTATTCATATGAATTTGGCAATTATATGAGTAAATTAAATAATAAACATATAAAAATTAATATTTATTATATGTATAAAAAAAAAATAATCATATTATATATGAATAATGGAAAAAAAATGAAATGTTCCTATAATCTCTTAATATATAAGAGAATAGACCGTATGTTGGGTGGCAAACGGAATTGAAAATACCCGCTTTGAGGACAGCGGGTTCAAAAACTACTATAGGTAGGCAGTGGTTGCCGACCTCCCGCATTATTCGAAATATTTATTTCGGATTATGTTTATATTGGTTACATAAAATAAAGTATATTATTATCCGTACAAATTTGTTTCTCAGTTCTATAGAACACGGGACTTGGCTCCGCGGATAATAGGAATATACGCTTTTTAGATAATATCGTTGAAACAAAAGTCAAGTTTCTATTATATATAGAATAACAAATCGTTTCCATATATTATCGTTAATTTTTGGAGGCAGGCAAATATTAATTTATTACCTGCCGTATAGTTGGATTATTATATCGTTACGGTATAATACAAATATGGATTCTTATGAAAGAAATATAAAATTATATATTAAATGTGGAAATATTATCATATGCGCTTGGTTTTATGTTATATATTACCAGAGAGATATATGAAAAGAGATAAATTTTAAATTTATCTTCAAAATGCAAATGATTTAACTTAATATTTATATTGGTTAAACAAAAATTGTACATGTGTGGATACAATAATTATGTATGTTGGAAATAAAATGATATTTTATAATGAAATATGTATATATAAAAAGATAAAATTATAGAAACATATATATTACAATAATTATATGAAATTCTTGTTATATTGGTAAAACAAGTATAAATTAAAAATGAAAATATGGATTACGAATGCTATATAAAAATGGCCGTAATCGAATAGATTTTTTACTTATATTTATATATTTAAAATTTTACCCAAAGGCGAAATATTGAATTTTATTCAATATAATAAAAATCATGGAATTATATAAAGTGAAAAATCTATATATCTATTATATTGCTTATTTCGATTCAAAAAATATGAATGGAATATGAAGGAAAAACATTATTCTGGTTGATCCTGCCAGTAGTTATATGCTTGTCTCAAAGATTAAGCCATGCATGTCTAAGTACACACGAATTAAAAGTGAAACCGCAAAAGGCTCATTATATCAGTTATGGTTCCTTAGATCGTTAACAGTTACTTGGATAACTGTGGTAATTCTAGAGCTAATACATGCAATTAAAACATGAACCTTATGGGACATGTGCTTTTATTAGGCTAAAACCAAGCGATCGCAAGATCGTTATATTGGTTGAACTCTAGATAACATGCAGATCGTATGGTCTTGTACCGACGACAGATCTTTCAAATGTCTGCCCTATCAACTTTTGATGGTAGTATCTAGGACTACCATGGTTGCAACGGGTAACGGGGAATCAGGGTTCGATTCCGGAGAGGGAGCCTGAGAAACGGCTACCACATCTAAGGAAGGCAGCAGGCGCGTAAATTACCCACTCCCAGCTCGGGGAGGTAGTGACGAAAAATAACAATACAGGACTCATATCCGAGGCCCTGTAATTGGAATGAGTACACTTTAAATCCTTTAACAAGGACCAATTGGAGGGCAAGTCTGGTGCCAGCAGCCGCGGTAATTCCAGCTCCAATAGCGTATATTAAAGTTGTTGCGGTTAAAACGTTCGTAGTTGAACTTGTGCTTCATACGGGTAGTACAACTTACAATTGTGGTTAGTACTATACCTTTATGTATGTAAGCGTATTACCGGTGGAGTTCTTATATGTGATTAAATACTTGTATTTTTTCATATGTTCCTCCTATTTAAAAACCTGCACTAGTGCTCTTAAACGAGTGTTATTGTGGGCCGGTACTATTACTTTGAACAAATTAGAGTGCTTAAAGCAGGCTTCAAATGCCTGAATATTCTGTGCATGGGATAATGAAATAAGACCTCTGTTCTGCTTTCATTGGTTTTCAGATCAAGAGGTAATGATTAATAGAAGCAGTTTGGGGGCATTAGTATTACGACGCGAGAGGTGAAATTCTTGGACCGTCGTAAGACTAACTTAAGCGAAAGCATTTGCCAAAGATGTTTTCATTAATCAAGAACGAAAGTTAGAGGTTCGAAGGCGATCAGATACCGCCCTAGTTCTAACCATAAACGATGCCAGCTAGCAATTGGGTGTAGCTACTTTTATGGCTCTCTCAGTCGCTTCCCGGGAAACCAAAGCTTTTGGGCTCCGGGGGAAGTATGGTTGCAAAGCTGAAACTTAAAGGAATTGACGGAAGGGCACCACCAGGAGTGGAGCCTGCGGCTTAATTTGACTCAACACGGGAAAACTTACCAGGTCCGAACATAAGTGTGTAAGACAGATTGATAGCTCTTTCTCGAATCTATGGGTGGTGGTGCATGGCCGTTCTTAGTTCGTGGAGTGATTTGTCTGGTTAATTCCGATAACGAACGAGACTCAAATATATTAAATAGATATCTTCAGGATTATGGTGCTGAAGCTTATGTAGCCTTCATTCATGGTGGCAGTAAAATGTTTATTGTGTTTGAATGTGTTTATGTAAGTGGAGCCGTACCTGTTGGTTTGTCCCATTATAAGGACACTAGCTTCTTAAATGGACAAATTGCGTCTAGCAATAATGAGATTGAGCAATAACAGGTCTGTGATGCCCTTAGATGTCCTGGGCTGCACGCGCGCTACAATGAAAGTATCAACGTGTATTTCCTAGACCGAGAGGTCCGGGTAAACCGCTGAACCACTTTCATGCTTGGGATTGTGAACTGAAACTGTTCACATGAACTTGGAATTCCCAGTAAGTGTGAGTCATTAACTCGCATTGATTACGTCCCTGCCCTTTGTACACACCGCCCGTCGCTACTACCGATTGAATTATTTAGTGAGGTCTCCGGACGTGATCACTGTGACGCCTTGCGTGTTACGGTTTTTTCGCAAAAGTTGACCGAACTTGATTATTTAGAGGAAGTAAAAGTCGTAACAAGGTTTCCGTAGGTGAACCTGCGGAAGGATCATTATTGTATAATATCCTTATCGTTAATAAATATTTGTTATAATACAAATAAATACAATTTACCAAAATAAAAATATTACAAAATGATTCCACGGAATCAAAAGTTAAAGTCAAAATAAAATGAAGATGGCTTTTATTTTATATGTGGGGCTTGGCAACCTCATAAAAAGACTTTAACATTATTAATGTTGCTGTGCGTATTTGTGGCAGTACTTACTACAACAACGGCGTTTCCTATAAAAACAAATTCTCGAAAATGGAAATCGAAGAAACTAAACTAAATTCGAAAGTAGAAGTCGAATTAAAATAAAAATAATTTTGAATGTGTGGTAATCAAAATAAGTGTGTGTGTATATGGACCATAATATACACGCGTTGCGAATATGTATTGTTCATCTATGTTATGAGCATACGTTGGCTAATGCAACAACCTAAAATATACAATGTTTGTACCTGTCATCCATCAGGTTAATGTTTTATATAAATTTTGCAGTATGTGTCACCCAAAATAGCAAACCATAACCAGATTATTATGATACATAATGCTTATATGAAACTAAGACATTTCGCAACATTTATTTTAGGTATAAAAATAAATTTATTGAAGGAATTGATATATGCCAGTAAAATGGTGTATTTTTAATTTCTTTCAATAAAAACAATATTGACATTATATAAAATTGAATTATAAAACTCTAAGCGGTGGATCACTCGGCTCATGGGTCGATGAAGAACGCAGCAAACTGTGCGTCATCGTGTGAACTGCAGGACACATGAACATCGACATTTTGAACGCATATCGCAGTCCATGCTGTTATGTACTTTAATTAATTTTATAGTGCTGCTTGGACTACATATGGTTGAGGGTTGTAAGACTATGCTAATTAAGTTGTTTATAAATTTTTTATAAGCATATGGTATATTATTGGATTAAATAATGATTTTATTCATAATATTAAAAAAGAAATGAAAAACATTATCTCACATTTGAATGTGAAAAACGAAGAGAAATATTTTCTTTTTCAATCAAATAATACTGAGAAATGTCTAGCATAAAAAATTGAAATATTTTTCATCTAGAATTGTCTCTTATTAATGATTCGGAAAAAGAAAAATCTTGGTTTTGTTATTATTCTTCGTTGGTTCGTTAAATGGATAAAAATGACTTTGCTTACAAGAACTATTGGAACTATTTATAACGAATTTAATTGATTGTTTTATCATTTATATATAAAGAATTTATGGCAAAATATAGTTATATATACAACCTCAACTCATATGGGACTACCCCCTGAATTTAAGCATATTAATTAGGGGAGGAAAAGAAACTAACAAGGATTTTCTTAGTAGCGGCGAGCGAAAAGAAAACAGTTCAGCACTAAGTCACTTTGTCTATATGGCAAATGTGAGATGCAGTGTATGGAGCGTCAATATTCTAGTATGAGAAATTAATGATTTAAGTCCTTCTTAAATGAGGCCATTTACCCATAGAGGGTGCCAGGCCCGTATAACGTTAATGATTGCTAGATGATGTTTCCAAAGAGTCGTGTTGCTTGATAGTGCAGCACTAAGTGGGTGGTAAACTCCATCTAAAACTAAATATAACCATGAGACCGATAGTAAACAAGTACCGTGAGGGAAAGTTGAAAAGAACTCTGAATAGAGAGTTAAACAGTACGTGAAACTGCTTAGAGGTTAAGCCCGATGAACCTGAATATCCGTTATGGAAAATTCATCATTAAAATTGTAATATTTAAATAATATTATTAAGAATAATGTGCATTTTTTCCATATAAGGACATTGTAATCTATTAGCATATCCCAAATTTATCATAAAATATAACTTATAGTTTATTCCAATTAAATTGCTTGCATTTTAACACAGAATAAATGTTATTAATTTGATAAAGTGCTGATAGATTTATATTATTACAGAGCGTTAATTTTTCGGAATTATATAATGGCATAATTATCATTGATTTTTGTGTTTATTATATGCTCTTGTATGATTAACAATGCGAAAGATTCAGGATACCTTCGGGACCCGTCTTGAAACACGGACCAAGGAGTCTAACATATGTGCAAGTTATTGGGATGTAAACCTAATAGCGTAATTAACTTGACTAATAATGGGATTAGTTTTTTAGCTATTTATAGCTAATTAACACAATCCCGGGGCGTTCTATATAGTTATGTATAATGTATATTTATATTATTTATGCCTCTAACTGGAACGTACCTTGAGCATATATGCTGTGACCCGAAAGATGGTGAACTATACTTGATCAGGTTGAAGTCAGGGGAAACCCTGATGGAAGACCGAAACAGTTCTGACGTGCAAATCGATTGTCAGAATTGAGTATAGGGGCGAAAGACCAATCGAACCATCTAGTAGCTGGTTCCTTCCGAAGTTTCCCTCAGGATAGCTGGTGCATTTTAATATTATATAAAATAATCTTATCTGGTAAAGCGAATGATTAGAGGCCTTAGGGTCGAAACGATCTTAACCTATTCTCAAACTTTAAATGGGTAAGAACCTTAACTTTCTTGATATGAAGTTCAAGGTTATGATATAATGTGCCCAGTGGGCCACTTTTGGTAAGCAGAACTGGCGCTGTGGGATGAACCAAACGTAATGTTACGGTGCCCAAATTAACAACTCATGCAGATACCATGAAAGGCGTTGGTTGCTTAAAACAGCAGGACGGTGATCATGGAAGTCGAAATCCGCTAAGGAGTGTGTAACAACTCACCTGCCGAAGCAACTAGCCCTTAAAATGGATGGCGCTTAAGTTGTATACCTATACATTACCGCTAAAGTAGATGATTTATATTACTTGTGATATAAATTTTGAAACTTTAGTGAGTAGGAAGGTACAATGGTATGCGTAGAAGTGTTTGGCGTAAGCCTGCATGGAGCTGCCATTGGTACAGATCTTGGTGGTAGTAGCAAATAATCGAATGAGACCTTGGAGGACTGAAGTGGAGAAGGGTTTCGTGTGAACAGTGGTTGATCACGAGTTAGTCGGTCCTAAGTTCAAGGCGAAAGCCGAAAATTTTCAAGTAAAACAAAAATGCCTAACTATATAAACAAAGCGAATATAATACACTTGAATAATTTTGAACGAAAGGGAATACGGTTCCAATTCCGTAACCTGTTGAGTATCCGTTTGTTATTAAATATGGGCCTCGTGCTCATCCTGGCAACAGGAACGACCATAAAGAAGCCGTCGAGAGATATCGGAAGAGTTTTCTTTTCTGTTTTATAGCCGTACTACCATGGAAGTCTTTCGCAGAGAGATATGGTAGATGGGCTAGAAGAGCATGACATATACTGTTGTGTCGATATTTTCTCCTCGGACCTTGAAAATTTATGGTGGGGACACGCAAACTTCTCAACAGGCCGTACCAATATCCGCAGCTGGTCTCCAAGGTGAAGAGTCTCTAGTCGATAGAATAATGTAGGTAAGGGAAGTCGGCAAATTAGATCCGTAACTTCGGGATAAGGATTGGCTCTGAAGATTGAGATAGTCGGGCTTGATTGGGAAACAATAACATGGTTTATGTGCTCGTTCTGGGTAAATAGAGTTTCTAGCATTTATGTTAGTTACTTGTTCCCCGGATAGTTTAGTTACGTAGCCAATTGTGGAACTTTCTTGCTAAAATTTTTAAGAATACTATTTGGGTTAAACCAATTAGTTCTTATCAATTATAACGATTATCAATTAACAATCAATTCAGAACTGGCACGGACTTGGGGAATCCGACTGTCTAATTAAAACAAAGCATTGTGATGGCCCTAGCGGGTGTTGACACAATGTGATTTCTGCCCAGTGCTCTGAATGTCAAAGTGAAGAAATTCAAGTAAGCGCGGGTCAACGGCGGGAGTAACTATGACTCTCTTAAGGTAGCCAAATGCCTCGTCATCTAATTAGTGACGCGCATGAATGGATTAACGAGATTCCTACTGTCCCTATCTACTATCTAGCGAAACCACAGCCAAGGGAACGGGCTTGGAATAATTAGCGGGGAAAGAAGACCCTTTTGAGCTTGACTCTAATCTGGCAGTGTAAGGAGACATAAGAGGTGTAGAATAAGTGGGAGATATTAGACCTCGGTTTGGTATCGTCAATGAAATACCACTACTCTTATTGTTTCCTTACTTACTTGATTAAATGGAACGTGTATCATTTCCTAGCCATTATACGGATATATTTATTATATCTTATGGTATTGGGTTTTGATGCAAGCTTCTTGATCAAAGTATCACGAGTTTGTTATATAATCGCAAACAAATTCTTTAATAAAACGATGCATTTATGTATTTTTGATTTGAAAATTTGGTATAACTCCAATTACTCAGGTATGATCCAATTCAAGGACATTGCCAGGTAGGGAGTTTGACTGGGGCGGTACATCTCTCAAATAATAACGGAGGTGTCCCAAGGCCAGCTCAGTGCGGACAGAAACCACACATAGAGCAAAAGGGCAAATGCTGACTTGATCTCGGTGTTCAGTACACACAGGGACAGCAAAAGCTCGGCCTATCGATCCTTTTGGTTTAAAGAGTTTTTAACAAGAGGTGTCAGAAAAGTTACCATAGGGATAACTGGCTTGTGGCGGCCAAGCGTTCATAGCGACGTCGCTTTTTGATCCTTCGATGTCGGCTCTTCCTATCATTGTGAAGCAAAATTCACCAAGCGTTGGATTGTTCACCCATGCAAGGGAACGTGAGCTGGGTTTAGACCGTCGTGAGACAGGTTAGTTTTACCCTACTAATGACAAAACGTTGTTGCGACAGCATTCCTGCGTAGTACGAGAGGAACCGCAGGTACGGACCAATGGCACAATACTTGTTCGAGCGAACAGTGGTATGACGCTACGTCCGTTGGATTATGCCTGAACGCCTCTAAGGTCGTATCCGTGCTGGACTGCAATGATAAATAAGGGGCAATTTGCATTGTATGGCTTCTAAACCATTTAAAGTTTATAATTTATTTTATAAACGACAATGGATGTGATGCCAATGTAATTTGTAACATAGTAAATTAGGAGGATCTTCGATCACCTGATGCCGCGCTAGTTACATATAAAAGCATTATTTAATACAATGACAAAGCCTAGAATCAATTGTAAACGACTTTTGTAACAGGCAAGGTGTTGTAAGTGGTTGAGCAGCTGCCATACTGCGATCCACTGAAGCTTATCCTTTGCTTGATGATTCGATAAATAAATGATTTTTTCCTGTAGCCAAACACCTCGTCATCAATTTAGTGACGCATATGATATTGTCCCTATCATATAATTAATATAAAGACTTTAATGGATTGTGTCAAGTTGCCAAACACCTCGTCATCAATTTAGTGACGCATATGATATTGTCCCTATCATATAATTAATATAAAGACTTTAATGAATTGTGTCAAGTTGCCAAACACCTCGTCATCAATTTAGTGACGCATATGATATTGTCCCTATCATATAATTTTTGATATAAAGACTTTAAAGAATTGTATCAAGTTGCCAAACACCTCGTCATCAATTTAGTGACGCATATGATATTGTCCCTATCATATAATTAATATACAGACTTTAATGAATTGTGTCAAGTTGCCAAACACCTCGTCATCAATTTAGTGACGCATATGATATTGTCCTTATCATATAATTTTTGATATAAAGACTTTAAAGAATTGAATCAAGTTGCCAAACACCTCGTCATCAATTTAGTTTTTTTTTTTTTTTTTTTTTTTTTTTTTAGCGTGCGTTTATTTATTTAAAATCTGTCCTAGTGGACAATAATTAAATGGTTTTGCGGGGGAACATTAGCTTAAGGGATACTATTGTACATGTATTTGTGGCGGGTTTTATATGTGTTGTCTATTGTTGTGGAAGATCGAGAGGGTGTCTCCTCATGAGACGTCTGCTTGTTTGGCTATTGTCTAACAGGTTGGTGGCGAGGTGGTTAGGGTGGTTTTCGAGCCTTTTCAGGTATCTCTCGCTGAGCCTGGAGATTTCATCAGCGACTTGTGGGATTCCAAGTTCCCTATGTATGGCGACATTCTCGTGGTAGGGATGCGCATTACAGGCAATTCTCAAGCACCTATTCTGGAACCGCTGTATACGCAGGCGATTCGTGTGGCTTGCCGTGCCCCATAGCTGTATCCCGTAGGTCCAGATGGGCTTGAGAATTGCCTTGTACACCAGGATTTTGTGGTTCTGCCTTAGCTTGGACCCTCTCCCAATAAGCCAATGCATCTGCCTCAGACGCGCATCGGCCTGTATGCGTTTGCTGACGATGTGGGGACGCCAAGTGAGCCTGCGGTCCAGGGTAAGTCCTAGGTACTTGGGTGCGGGTGCGTTGGGAATGATGACTCCGTTTAGCGTGACCGGTGGGCAGTCTCCTCTCCTTAGTGCAAATGTTGTTTGGGTAGATTTTTCCGCGTTCACTACGATGTTCCACCTGCTGAGCCAGGGATGTAGCGCGTCCATTTGCCTTTGGATTGTTTCGGAGGCTTCTCGTGGGTCGGATGAGGAGGCGAGGAAAGCCGTGTCATCTGCATAAGTCGCTATAGTTAGGTTCCTGGAGGGGATTATGGGAAGGTCTGCGGTGTAAAGGGTGTACAGTATTGGTCCGAGCACACTGCCTTGCGGAACTCCAGCTCTGATCAGTCTGGGTAGGCTTATTGCACTTCCGCATCTGACTTGGAATGCTCTTCCCTCAGTGTAGGATTTGAGGAGGGTAAAATGGGGGCTTGGGAGGTAGGATTTGAGTTTATGGAGGAGTCCAGGATGCCAAACTCTGTCGAATGCCTGCTTCACGTCGAGCATTACAGCGCAGCAGTATTTCTTTTGCTCGAATGCCTCGAGGATCCGTTCGACTAGCCGGTGGCATTGCTCTGGTGTTCCGTGGGAGCGCCTGAAGCCAAACTGGTGATCGGGGATCAAACCAGCCTCATCCAGTACTGGCATTACTCTGCGCAAAATTACTCTTTCGAGTATTTTGGAGAGGATTGCCAGCAAACTAATCGGACGATAGGAGGCGAGATTGGCTTCAGGCTTACCAGGCTTGAGGAGGACAATAACCTCTGCTCTTTTCCACTCTTCCGGGAAGTACCCTAGCCGGAAGCAGCTGTTGTAAATGCTGGCCAGCATTTGTGTGCAGCGGAATGGGAGCATTTTTAGGGCCGCCGCATCTATACGATCCAGGCCTGGAGATTTGTTGTTCTTCAGTAGAGCAATCTCCTGCGCAACTTCCTCAGGGTCGACTGGTTCCAACGGGGGACCGGGAGAGCTTGGGCTATTGAGAAACCGGGCTGTTTCAGCATGTTCTTCGGCAGTGCAGCAGTCGAACGGAGAGAAGGCGTTGTAAAGGTGTTCGGCGAAAGCTTCTGCTCTTTCAGCATCCGAACGGCACCAGGATCCATCTGCTTTGCGCACTGCGGAAACCTTTTTGGCTGGTCGTTTAATGTGGCGGGTGACGTTCCACAGATTGTGGTCTGGGTCCCCGGGAGAGAGTTCCTCGAGGAATCTGAGGAAGGAGTCCTGGCGTAGGCTGGAGATCTTGTCCTTCAACTCCTTTGTGGCGTGATTGAGCGCTGTTTTGTCTCTTGGATTGCGCGTCAAGAACCAAACTCTCCTGAGACGCCTCTTCTCAGTCACGAGTGCCGCAATTTCCGGGGACCAGAGGTGGAGGTCCCTGCTAGGTGTTCTCGCAGTCTTTGGTGGCGGTGGGCTTGCGAATTCCGCAGCGTTTTGCATCTGCCTGGTGAGATTCCCGATAGCTTCATCAATGTTCCTGGGTGTGTTGAGGATGGGGTTCGGATTGACGGTGGAGAGCATCCAGGACGCGAACTTGGCGGCGTCGGTATATTTTCCAGTGAGCCTTCTGAGCGGGGTTTTCCTGAGGACTGGCGTGTTGATTAGCACGTTTATTGCACAGTGGTCTGACAGGAGATCAGCATTTGTTGTGCAGCTGATCTTCGCATGCCCTATGCCTTTCGACACAGCAAAGTCCAGTAGGTCTGGAGTCTTGAGGGGATTCGTTGGCCAGTGAGTGGGCTCGCCAGTGGAGTGGCAGTCCAGTCGGTGGCGTTGAAGGTACCCAAACAGAGTTTTCCCTTTGGGGTTGTTGGCGCGCGATCCCCACCAAGAATGTTTGGCGTTATAATCTCCAGCTGCTATGAAGCGGGGCCCAAAATGCTCGAAGAACTCACTGAGGTGAGATGCTGTTATGCGGTATCTGGGGGGAAAGTAGACCGCTCCAATGTCTAAATCTCCTTGCGGGCTGACAATCCTGATGACAGGACATTGTGCCCAGTCTTGCTGAAACGCGGGCAGCTCTAGGTATTGAATACCGCTCCTGATGAGGATGGCTGCTCCACCGCGTGCTCTGCCAGAAGGATGGTCTGCATGGATGAGGTCATATCCGCTGATATTAAAGTGGGATCTGGGGGAGAAGTGGGTTTCGGCTACGAGTAGGATATCGATCTGGTGGGTCTTCAGATGGTGCTCGACTATGGCCTTGCTGTTCTGCAGGCCGTTCGCATTCCAGACGACTAGGTGGAGCTTTAGTTGCATGACTTGCTGTTGAGAATGGTGGCCACCAGCTGTGTCATCTGGGTGAACATGCGCTCCATCATCCTTTCCATCATTCCTTCCATGCGAGCGAACATCGCTTCTATCTGACCGGAGTGTGGGGTTTCTGTTTGGGTTTGGACTGGGGTTGTGGGATTCTGCGGTGCTGCGTGTACTCCGTTGAGGGCGTCTCGGTAGCTCCTGCCAGAGGTGACGTTTGGTGATGCCACGGGCGGCGCCTTGTTAGCATTAGCGACGGGCCTTGTTTTCGGAGCAGCGAGTGCTTTGGCCCTTTTGTATGCAGGGCATCCCTTGAAAGACGCAGGATGGTCCGCCTGGCAGTGGAAGCAGCACGCTTTGTCGTCCTCCCTCTTCTCACATGCCCTCGATTCGTGAGGGCCTCCACACTTTACACATCGGTATTCCAGGAAGCAGTAACGCTGTGTATGACCGAATCCTTGGCACCTGAAGCATTGAGGCACGTCGTTGAACTTCTGCGGCGGTTCAATGGTTACTACCGACCTGCAGATCCGCTTGACTTGGTAGACGTCTTTGTTGTTGCTGGAAGGCTCCAGGTTGGCGAAGAATATTCCCAGCGGTTCTTTAGTTCTTCTGCCAATGGGATTGTGCAGATCTCTAACAGCGTGCCCTTGTCTGCGAAGGTCTTCAATGATTTCCTCACGATCGGTGGAGTGGTGGAGTCCTTTGATGACAACCTTGTATGCACGTTCATCTTTCGGCTGGAAAGTCCGATGCCTCTTGTTTTGGGCCACAAGTTGGAGACGCAGAGCTGTATAGGACTCTTTGTCCGGCATCATGACACGTACGTTGTTGCCATTCACGGTCTTGTAGGTAAAATTGTTCTTCGGGCCTACAAGAGTCGTGATCATCTTGACGAGTGCCGAGATGTTGGTCACATCGGGGATAAAAATCGGAGGTGGCTTGATGGTCTTCGGGGTGGGCTTTGGTTTCTCGGGGGTCTTGGGCTTGGAATCGTCTTTAGGTCCGGGTTCGTCATCAGAGCTCTCTTGGTCGTACTCGTCTTCTTCGGTCGAGAGTAAAGCGAAGGCGTTGTTGGCGAGCTTCTTGCGCAGAGCTGCGCTAGTGCTTGGCTTATCTTCCAGCTCCTCTCCCTGTGCTTTCTTTGCCGGTTTTCGCTTTATCTCGCCCGGCTCTGTATGCGAGGTGCTTCCCTCGCTGCTGGAGCTGCTCTTGCGTGTTCTCAGAGCCTTTTTGCGTGGTGTTGTTCCAAGCTTGTGGGTGCGCGGGGGGGCCTGCCAGTCCATCTTCTCCAAAGTTGATAAGGAGTGAGGAGGGGGGGGGGGGGGGGAAGCTGGGCACCGTAAGCCGGTGAGCCAGGCAGCACGTGGCTGCTGCTTTGCAATTATACCGCTGCTTCGAGCACTGGGTTTTTTGCGCTGATAACACGCACACTCGGGTGTGCGATGGTGTTAGTGCGAACTACCGTTAGGTACGTTGGCTGGGCCAATCAAAACGCGCGACAAGATCACGCGACGCGAAGTGGCTGGGCACAAGTAACGGGACTTACAACTGTGAACAATTTGCTAACAATTTGCTAACAATTTGCTGTCGATCCGCAGGCACGTCTGCACTCGTCGAGTGTTCGATCGCGACTGATCAATTTAGTGACGCATATGATATTGTCCCTATCATATAATTAATATAAAGACTTTAATGGATTGTGTCAAGTTGCCAAACACCTCGTCATCAATTTAGTGACGCATATGATATTGTCCCTATCATATAATTAATATAAAGACTTTAATGAATTGTGTCAAGTTGCCAAACACCTCGTCATCAATTTAGTGACGCATATGATATTGTCCTTATCATATAATTTTTGATATAAAGACTTTAAAGAATTGTATCAAGTTGCCAAACACCTCGTCATCAATTTAGTGACGCATATGATATTGTCCCTATCATATAATTAATATAAAGACTTTAATGGATTGTGTCAAGTTGCCAAACACCTCGTCATCAATTTAGTGACGCATATGATATTGTCCTTATCATATAATTTTTTGATATAAAGACTTTAAAGAATTGTATCAAGTTGCCAAACACCTCGTCATCAATTTAGTGACGCATATGATATTGTCCCTATCATATAATTAATATACAGACTTTAATGAATTGTGTCAAGTTGCCAAACACCTCGTCATCAATTTAGTGACGCATATGATATTGTCCCTATCATATAATTTTTGATATATAGACTTTAAAGAATTGTATCAAGTTGCCAAACACCTCGTCATCAATTTAGTGACGCATATGATATTGTCCCTATCATATAATTAATATAAAGACTTTAATGGATTGTGTCAAGTTGCCAAACACCTCGTCATCAATTTAGTGACGCATATGATATTGTCCTTATTATATAATTTTTGATATAAAGACTTTAAAGAATTGTATCAAGTTGCCAAACACCTCGTCATCAATTTAGTGACGCATATGATATTGTCCCTATCATATAATTAATATACAGACTCTAATGAATTGTGTCAAGTTGCCAAACACCTCGTCATCAATTTAGTGACGCATATGATATTGTCCCTATCATATAATTTTTGATATAAAGACTTTAAAGAATTGTATCAAGTTGCCAAACACCTCGTCATCAATTTAGTGACGCATATGATATTGTCCCTTTCATATAATTAATATAAAGACTTTAATGGATTGTGTCAAGTTGCCAAACACCTCGTCATCAACTACTATATTATGGTTGCGCCGACCTCTCATATTGTATTCTCTTATGTGTTCATAGGATTTTGACAATTATACGAGTAAATTAAATAATATACATATGAAAATGATTAATTATTATATGTATAAGGGAAAAAATGATGAAATATTCCCATATTATCTTAGTATTATAGAGGAAAGACCGTTGCCGACCTCTGATATTGTTCAAACTTATGTATTTATATGATTTTGGCAATTATATGAGTAAATTAAAAAATATACATATGAAAATGGTTAATTATTATATGTATATGGGAAAAAATGCTAAGATATTCCCATATTCTCTTAGTATTATAGAGAAAAGCCATTTAAGTGAGAGGGTATAGTAGTGTAAACGACCGGAATTACGACAGAGGGTTCAAAAACTACTATAGGTAGGCAGTGGTTGCCGACCTCTCATATTGTTCAAAACTTATGTATTCATATGATTTTGGCAATTGTATGAGTAAATTAAATAATATACATATGAAAATGATTAATTATTATATGTATAAGGGAAAAAATGCTGAAATATTCCCACATTCTCTTAGTATTATAGAGAAAATCCATTATAGTGAGAGGGTATAGTAGTGTAAACGACCGGAATTACGACAGAGGGTTCAAAAACTACTATAGGTAGGCAGTGGTTGCCGACCTCTCATATTGTTCAAAACTTATGTATTCATATGAATTTGGCAATTATATGAGTAAATTAAATAATATACATATGAAAATGATTAATTATTATATGTATAAGGGAAAAAATGCTGAAATATTCCCACATTCTCTTAGTATTATAGAGAAAATCCATTATAGTGAGAGGGTATAGTAGTGTAAACGACCGGAATTACGACAGAGGGTTCAAAAACTACTATAGGTAGGCAGTGGTTGCCGACCTCTCATATTGTTCAAAACTTATGTATTCATATGATTTTGGCAATTATATGATTAAATTAAATAATATACATATGAAAATGGTTAATTATTATATGTATATGGGAAAAAATGCAGAGATATTCCCATATTCTCTTAGTATTATAGAGAAAAGCCATTTAAGTGAGAGGGTATAGTAGTGTAAACGACCGGAATTACGACAGAGGGTTCAAAACTACTATAGGTAGGCAGTGGTTGCCGACCTCTCATATTGTTCAAAACTTATGTATTCATATGATTTTGGCAATTGTATGAGTAAATTAAATAATATACATACGAAAATGATTAATTATTATATGTATATGGGAAAAAATGCAGAGATATTCCCATATTCTCTTAGTATTATAGAGAAAAGCCATTTAAGTGAGAGGGTATAGTAGTGTAAACCACCGGAATTACGACAGAGGGTTCAAAACTACTATAGGTAGGCAGTGGTTGCCGACCTCTCATATTGTTCAAAACTTATGTATTCATATGATTTTGGCAATTGTATGAGTAAATTAAATAATATACATATGAAAATGATTAATTATTATATGTATAAGGGAAAAAATGCTGAAATATTCCCACATTCTCTTAGTATTATAGAGAAAATCCATTATAGTGAGAGGGTATAGTAGTGTAAACGACCGGAATTACGACAGAGGGTTCAAAAACTACTATAGGTAGGCAGTGGTTGCCGACCTCTCATATTGTTCAAAACTTATGTATTCATATGATTTTGGCAATTATATGATTAAATTAAATAATATACATATGAAAATGGTTAATTATTATATGTATATGGGAAAAAATGCTGAGATATTCCCATATTCTCTTAGTATTATAGAGAAAAGCCATTTAAGTGAGAGGGTATAGTAGTGTAAACGACCGGAATTACGACAGAGGGTTCAAAAACTACTATAGGTAGGCAGTGGTTGCCGACCTCTCATATTGTTCAAAACTTATGTATTCATATGATTTTGGCAATTGTATGAGTAAATTAAATAATATACATATGAAAATGATTAATTATTATATGTATAAGGGAAAAAATGCTGAAATATTCCCACATTCTCTTAGTATTATAGAGAAAATCCATTATAGTGAGAGGGTATAGTAGTGTAAACGACCGGAATTACGACAGAGGGTTCAAAAACTACTATAGGTAGGCAGTGGTTGCCGACCTCTCATATTGTTCAAAACTTATGTATTCATATGATTTTGGCAATTATATGATTAAATTAAATAATATACATATGAAAATGGTTAATTATTATATGTATATGGGAAAAAATGCTGAGATATTCCCATATTCTCTTAGTATTATAGAGAAAAGCCATTATAGTGAGAGGGTATAGTAGTGTAAACGACCGGAATTACGACAGAGGGTTCAAAAACTACTATAGGTAGGCAGTGGTTGCCGACCTCTCATATTGTTCAAAACTTATGTATTCATATGAATTTGGCAATTATATGAGTAAATTAAATAATAAACATATAAAAATTAATATTTATTATATGTATAAAAAAAAAATAATCATATTATATATGAATAATGGAAAAAAAATGAAATGTTCCTATAATCTCTTAATATATAAGAGAATAGACCGTATGTTGGGTGGCAAACGGAATTGAAAATACCGCTTTGAGGACAGCGGGTTCAAAAACTACTATAGGTAGGCAGTGGTTGCCGACTCCCGCATTATTCGAAATATTTATTTCGGATTATGTTTATATTGGTTACATAAAATAAAGTATATTATTATCCGTACAAATTTGTTTCTCAGTTCTATAGAACACGGGACTTGGCTCCGCGATAATAGGAATATACGCTTTTTAGATAATATCGTTGAAACAAAGTCAAGTTTCTATTATATATAGAATAACAAATCGTTTCCATATATTATCGTTAATTTTTGGAGGCAGGCAAATATTAATTTATTACCTGCCGTATAGTTGGATTATTATATCGTTACGGTATAATACAAATATGGATTCTTATGAAAGAAATATAAATTATATATTAAATGTGGAAATATTATCATATGCGCTTGGTTTTATGTTATATATTACCAGAGAGATATATGAAAAGAGATAAATTTTAAATTTATCTTCAAAATGCAAATGATTTAACTTAATATTTATATTGGTTAAACAAAATTGTACATGTGTGGATACAATAATTATGTATGTTGGAAATAAAATGATATTTTATAATGAAATATGTATATATAAAAGATAAAATTATAGAAACATATATATTACAATAATTATATGAAATTCTTGTTATATTGGTAAACAAGTATAAATTAAAAATGAAAATATGGATTACGAATGCTATATAAAAATGGCCGTAATCGAATAGATTTTTTACTTATATTTATATATTTAAAATTTTACCCAAAGGCGAAATATTGAATTTTATTCAATATAATAAAAATCATGGAATTATATAAAGTGAAAAATCTATATATCTATTATATTGCTTATTTCGATTCAAAAAATATGAATGGAATATGAAGGAAAAACATTATTCTGGTTGATCCTGCCAGTAGTTATATGCTTGTCTCAAAGATTAAGCCATGCATGTCTAAGTACACACGAATTAAAAGTGAAACCGCAAAAGGCTCATTATATCAGTTATGGTTCCTTAGATCGTTAACAGTTACTTGGATAACTGTGGTAATTCTAGAGCTAATACATGCAATTAAAACATGAACCTTATGGGACATGTGCTTTTATTAGGCTAAAACCAAGCGATCGCAAGATCGTTATATTGGTTGAACTCTAGATAACATGCAGATCGTATGGTCTTGTACCGACGACAGATCTTTCAAATGTCTGCCCTATCAACTTTTGATGGTAGTATCTAGGACTACCATGGTTGCAACGGGTAACGGGGAATCAGGGTTCGATTCCGGAGAGGGAGCCTGAGAAACGGCTACCACATCTAAGGAAGGCAGCAGGCGCGTAAATTACCCACTCCCAGCTCGGGGAGGTAGTGACGAAAAATAACAATACAGGACTCATATCCGAGGCCCTGTAATTGGAATGAGTACACTTTAATCCTTTAACAAGGACCAATTGGAGGGCAAGTCTGGTGCCAGCAGCCGCGGTAATTCCAGCTCCAATAGCGTATATTAAAGTTGTTGCGGTTAAAACGTTCGTAGTTGAACTTGTGCTTCATACGGGTAGTACAACTTACAATTGTGGTTAGTACTATACCTTTATGTATGTAAGCGTATTACCGGTGGAGTTCTTATATGTGATTAAATACTTGTATTTTTTCATATGTTCCTCCTATTTAAAACCTGCACTAGTGCTCTTAAACGAGTGTTATTGTGGGCCGGTACTATTACTTTGAACAAATTAGAGTGCTTAAAGCAGGCTTCAAATGCCTGAATATTCTGTGCATGGGATAATGAAATAAGACCTCTGTTCTGCTTTCATTGGTTTTCAGATCAAGAGGTAATGATTAATAGAAGCAGTTTGGGGGCATTAGTATTACGACGCGAGAGGTGAAATTCTTGGACCGTCGTAAGACTAACTTAAGCGAAAGCATTTGCCAAAGATGTTTTCATTAATCAAGAACGAAAGTTAAGGTTCGAAGGCGATCAGATACCGCCCTAGTTCTAACCATAAACGATGCCAGCTAGCAATTGGGTGTAGCTACTTTTATGGCTCTCTCAGTCGCTTCCCGGGAAACCAAAGCTTTTGGGCTCCGGGGGAAGTATGGTTGCAAAGCTGAAACTTAAAGGAATTGACGGAAGGGCACCACCAGGAGTGGAGCCTGCGGCTTAATTTGACTCAACACGGGAAAACTTACCAGGTCCGAACATAAGTGTGTAAGACAGATTGATAGCTCTTTCTCGAATCTATGGGTGGTGGTGCATGGCCGTTCTTAGTTCGTGGAGTGATTTGTCTGGTTAATTCCGATAACGAACGAGACTCAAATATATTAAATAGATATCTTCAGGATTATGTGCTGAAGCTTATGTTAGCCTTCATTCATGGTGGCAGTAAAATGTTTATTGTGTTTGAATGTGTTTATGTAAGTGGAGCCGTACCTGTTGGTTTGTCCCATTATAAGGACACTAGCTTCTTAAATGGACAAATTGCGTCTAGCAATAATGAGATTGAGCAATAACAGGTCTGTGATGCCCTTAGATGTCCTGGGCTGCACGCGCGCTACAATGAAAGTATCAACGTGTATTTCCTAGACCGAGAGGTCCGGGTAAACCGCTGAACCACTTTCATGCTTGGGATTGTGAACTGAAACTGTTCACATGAACTTGGAATTCCCAGTAAGTGTGAGTCATTAACTCGCATTGATTACGTCCCTGCCCTTTGTACACACCGCCCGTCGCTACTACCGATTGAATTATTTAGTGAGGTCTCCGGACGTGATCACTGTGACGCCTTGCGTGTTACGGTTGTTTCGCAAAAGTTGACCGAACTTGATTATTTAGAGGAAGTAAAAGTCGTAACAAGGTTTCCGTAGGTGAACCTGCGGAAGGATCATTATTGTATAATATCCTTATCGTTAATAAATATTTGTTATAATACAATAAATACAATTTACCAAAATAAAAATATTACAAAATGATTCCACGGAATCAAAAGTTAAAGTCAAAATAAAATGAAGATGGCTTTTATTTTATATGTGGGGCTTGGCAACCTCATAAAAAGACTTTAACATTATTAATGTTGCTGTGCGTATTTGTGGCAGTACTTACTACAACAACGGCGTTTCCTATAAAAACAAATTCTCGAAAATGGAAATCGAAGAAACTAAACTAAATTCGAAAGTAGAAGTCGAATTAAATAAAAATAATTTTGAATGTGTGGTAATCAAAATAAGTGTGTGTGTATATGGACCATAATATACAGCGTTGCGAATATGTATTGTTCATCTATGTTATGAGCATACGTTGGCTATGCAACAACCTAAAATATACAATGTTTGTACCTGTCATCCATCAGGTTAATGTTTTATATAAATTTTGCAGTATGTGTCACCCAAAATAGCAAACCATAACCAGATTATTATGATACATAATGCTTATATGAAACTAGACATTTCGCAACATTTATTTTAGGTATAAAAATAAATTTATTGAAGGAATTGATATATGCAGTAAAATGGTGTATTTTTAATTTCTTTCAATAAAAACAATATTGACATTATATAAAATTGAATTATAAAACTCTAAGCGGTGGATCACTCGGCTCATGGGTCGATGAAGAACGCAGCAAACTGTGCGTCATCGTGTGAACTGCAGGACACATGAACATCGACATTTTGAACGCATATCGCAGTCCATGCTGTTATGTACTTTAATTAATTTTATAGTGTGCTTGACTACATATGGTTGAGGGTTGTAAGACTATGCTAATTAAGTTGTTTATAAATTTTTTATAAGCATATGGTATATTATTGGATTAAATAATGATTTTATTCATAATATTAAAAGAAATGAAAAACATTATCTCACATTTGAATGTGAAAAACGAAGAGAAATATTTTCTTTTTCAATCAAATATACTGAGAAATGTTAGCATAAAAATTGAAATATTTTTCATCTAGAATTGTCTCTTATTAATGATTCGGAAAAAGAAAAAATCTTGGTTTGTTATTATTTTCGTTGGTTCGTTAAATGGATAAAAATGACTTTGCTTACAAGAATATTGGAACTATTTATAACGAATTTAATTGATTGTTTTATCATTTATATATAAAGAATTTATGGCAAATATAGTTATATATACAACCTCAACTCATATGGGACTACCCCTGAATTTAAGCATATTAATTAGGGGAGGAAAAGAACTAACAAGGATTTTCTTAGTAGCGGCGAGCGAAAAGAAAACAGTTCAGCACTAAGTCACTTTGTCTATATGGCAAATGTGAGATTGCAGTGTATGGAGCGTCAATATTCTAGTATGAGAAATTAATGATTTAAGTCTTCTTAAATGAGGCATTTACCCATAGAGGGTGCCAGGCCCGTATAAGTTAATGATTGCTAGATGATGTTTCCAAAGAGTCGTGTTGCTTGATAGTGCAGCACTAAGTGGGTGGTAAACTCCATCTAAAACTAAATATAACATGAGACCGATAGTAAACAGTACCGTGAGGGAAAGTTGAAAAGAACTCTGAATAGAGAGTTAAACAGTACGTGAACTGCTTAGAGGTTAAGCCCGATGAACCTGAATATCCGTATATGGAAATTCATCATTAAAATTGTATATTTAAATAATATTATTAAGATAATGTGCATTTTTTCCATATAAGGACATTGTAATCTATTAGCATTCCAAATTTATCATAAAATTAACTTATAGTTTATTCCAATTAATTGCTTGCATTTAACACAGAATAAATGTATTAATTTGATAAAGTGCTGATAGATTTATATTATTACAGAGCGTTAATTTTTCGGAATTATATAATGGCATAATTATCATTGATTTTTGTGTTTATTATATGCTCTTGTATGATTAACAATGCGAAAGATTCAGGATACTTCGGGACCGTCTTGAAACACGGACCAAGGAGTCTAACATATGTGAAGTTATTGGGATGTAAACCTAATAGCGTAATTAACTTGACTAATATGGGATTAGTTTTTTAGCTATTTATAGCTAATTAACACAATCCGGGGCGTTCTATATAGTTATGTATATGTATATTTATATTATTATGCCTCTAACTGGAACGTACCTTGAGCATATATGCTGTGACCCGAAAGATGGTGAACTATAACTTGATCAGGTTGAAGTAGGGGAAACCCTGATGGAAGACCGAACAGTTCTGACGTGCAAATCGATTGTCAGAATTGAGTATAGGGGCGAAAGACCAATCGAACCATCTAGTAGCTGGTTCTTCGAAGTTTCCCTCAGGATAGTGGTGCATTTTAATATTATATAAAATAATCTTATCTGGTAAAGCGAATGATTAGAGGCCTTAGGGTCGAAACGATCTTAACCTATTCTCAAACTTTAAATGGGTAAGAACCTTAACTTTCTTGATATGAAGTTCAAGGTTATGATATAATGTGCCCAGTGGGCCACTTTTGGTAAGCAGAACTGGCGCTGTGGGATGAACCAAACGTAATGTTACGGTGCCCAAATTAACAACTCATGCAGATACCATGAAAGGCGTTGGTTGCTTAAAACAGCAGGACGGTGATCATGGAAGTCGAAATCCGCTAAGGAGTGTGTAACAACTCACCTGCCGAAGCAACTAGCCCTTAAAATGGATGGCGCTTAAGTTGTATACCTATACATTACCGCTAAAGTAGATGATTTATATTACTTGTGATATAAATTTTGAAACTTTAGTGAGTAGGAAGGTACAATGGTATGCGTAGAAGTGTTTGGCGTAAGCCTGCATGAGCTGCCATTGGTACAGATCTTGGTGGTAGTAGCAAATAATCGAATGAGACCTTGGAGGACTGAAGTGGAGAAGGGTTTCGTGTGAACAGTGGTTGATCACGAGTTAGTCGGTCCTAAGTTCAAGGCGAAAGCCGAAAATTTTCAAGTAAAACAAAAATGCCTAACTATATAAACAAAGCGAATATAATACACTTGAATAATTTTGAACGAAAGGGAATACGGTTCAATTCCGTAACCTGTTGAGTATCCGTTTGTTATTAAATATGGGCCTCGTGCTCATCCTGGCAACAGGAACGACCATAAAGAAGCCGTCGAGAGATATCGGAAGAGTTTTCTTTTCTGTTTTATAGCCGTACTACCATGGAAGTCTTTCGCAGAGAGATATGGTAGATGGGCTAGAAGAGCATGACATATACTGTTGTGTCGATATTTTCTCCTCGGACCTTGAAAATTTATGGTGGGGACACGCAAACTTCTCAACAGGCCGTACCAATATCCGCAGCTGGTCTCCAAGGTGAAGAGTCTCTAGTCGATAGAATAATGTAGGTAAGGGAAGTCGGCAAATTAGATCCGTAACTTCGGGATAAGGATTGGCTCTGAAGATTGAGATAGTCGGGCTTGATTGGGAAACAATAACATGGTTTATGTGCTCGTTCTGGGTAAATAGAGTTTCTAGCATTTATGTTAGTTACTTGTTCCCCGGATAGTTTAGTTACGTAGCCAATTGTGGAACTTTCTTGCTAAAATTTTTAAGAATACTATTTGGGTTAAACAATTAGTTCTTATCAATTATAACGATTATCAATTAACAATCAATTCAGAACTGGCACGGACTTGGGGAATCCGACTGTCTAATTAAAACAAAGCATTGTGATGGCCCTAGCGGGTGTTGACACAATGTGATTTCTGCCCAGTGCTCTGAATGTCAAAGTGAAGAAATTCAAGTAAGCGCGGGTCAACGGCGGGAGTAACTATGACTCTCTTAAGGTTTGATTGATAGCGAAGGGTCCTCAGCAAATATGATAGTCATACATTAGCGTCCAGGTTATGAGAGGCAGTCTCGGTTGTTTAAACAGTTCATGTACCTGAGCGGGTTTTCCGAGATTGGACTTAGCTAAAACGTTTGGTTCAAAACATTTGCTTGCTGTCTTGGCATAACATCAATAAAGGCATAAACATCGCAAATAATGGTAAATATAAATGGCTATGAGGATGGTTTTAGTACGTAGGCGTTGCGGAACTTCGGTTCAGATAGAGCAATGAATCGTGCATGCTAGGAAACTGAAGTGTTGACAGACCTAGTATCTTTCGATAGATTTCCATACCTCCGCGATCAAAAAAAAAAAAAAAAAAAAATAGCCAAATGCCTCGTCATCTAATTAGTGAGCGCATGAATGGATTAACGAGATTCCTAACTGTCCCTATCTACTATCT